>NC_069503.1:914331516-914624016 GCF_027579735.1 Bombina bombina
CTAGCACTGGAATCGGCTAGAGCTGTGGTATTTCTCTCTACTTACTAGGCGCCTTCTCCTATATGAGACTTTGCGCCTAGATTTGCAAAGAGAGCCTACAACTTGTAAATGTACTTACACATTCTGCATTAATATTTCCAAACACTCCGGATCAAGACTTTCTAGCTCTTTATTGGTTTCTTATGCTAGCATGTCCCTGGGATTTACCGCTACAAAGCACTTTCTATACTGTCTTTTTGAATGCAGACTACATTGTGACTTATGCCTTATATAATTCTGTGGCACTATATCATATACCATGCTATTTCGATCCTTATGTTTGTAATGCTGTATTGGTGTGTGTATACTGTACAGTTGTCTCTCTTAAGTACGCATTCACAAATTGGAGCAGGAAAAAGTGTGCATATGTTCTGTTTACTATAGAAACACATAACGCAATACTAACCTAAGTTATATAAGACGATGTATGACAGGCTCATTAACACTGGCTCTGGACTATTTCAATTTCATGTTTATCTTATTAGTTTTAAAAATACATGATTCTATGTTTATGCCTAAAACAGTATATATGTTATTCATAGACGCTGGCAAAGTCCTTTAGACCCCTATAGTATGGCTGAGTAGCCTGATAATGGTTTGTATATGAGCATTTATCATCTATATGTAGGCTAATAATTAGGGCTTTGCTACAATAACAACCTTCAAGTTGTCTTAGTATGTTGGTCAAGTCATATACCTAACCTCCTCTTTCTAACTCACTCCTAGCTAGGCTTATAAGCTCATAATATGTTTAGCCATCTTTATTAGCATCTCATACTGGATGAGGTACCCCCAGTAAATACATTTGTATTCTAATATTTTTCTTTTACAGATACCAGAGTGCATTGGGTTATGTCTGCCTCGCACATTTGTCCACAGGACTAGACATTTTAGGCTACTATGCTTTGCTGCCCTCTGTTTTCCTAATGCAGTGTTTTATATATGCACATAGAGTTTCTATCAAGCTGTTAAAGTCATATGCATGCTAGTTACTAATGAACACTGTTATTTACAACTTCTAGTACTGAACTGGTAATGTTTCATTACTTTCCGTTAAATATATCTTACTCCCCTAAAAATGCAACCTTAAGCTAGTGAGATAGTGAGTATTCACATGCAGAGAAGGCCTCGCAATGATACAGATATATGCCTTAGACATTGCAGGTTAAATCTCTCCTCTGCTATTTACAAGTCTGAAGCTGACCTTCTTAAATACAATTACTCATTTCTACACTATAAGGCTGCGCTATTAAGTCAAAACTCTTGGGAATCTTTTAAACTAGCTTAATGTCCATAATATTGCAGGCCCTAAGATATGGGCTCGCTCAACTATACACACTAGGTTGCTGTAGTATGACAATTCATGCTGTCTAATATTAGCCTATGTTTTAATTAACTACCTCTATAGCACTCCTGTGGCTATTAAGTATGTCCAGATATAGCTCCTTACACTTATTATCTGAACTGTATTTAGCCTTAGTTATATAATTATCTATTTTGGCTTATATATTGGACCTTTAGATTAGGCTCCAGACACTTCTTAATAATTGTGGCAGTTGCAGTGGTTTCCTCAACTTATCACTAATTACTAAATATCACTGAGAAACGCTTTCATAGTCAGCTCTGTATTGTTTTAAACTCTACTAAACGACCTCTATAACTGCTTAATCTCTGCGCAATTACTGCTGTTAACTGATATTTAACTTAGACGATATACTCTCCTTCTACTATTTGATAATTCCCAGAGGGTTGCAGCTTTTATAGCATGTTTACTTTTAGATGTTTTTCCTATGCTAATATAAAGCCCTAGTACTTACCTTTATGGCTGTTTAGTATAGAGCAATTACACTGATATTCTATTCTATTCTTCTAGGGAACATGCCCTACATATACCACAGAATAGTATACGGCTGAAAATGTTAATCTATAAAAGTTTAAGGAATGGTATATCCAGGTACCATATTCTACTTACATTTATTTATGGCTCCGTCCCCCCACCCCCTTTCCCTATGCGTATAGCGGTGCTTACCCGCTGAATATCCCCTTCCCCTCTATATATCTCGGCCCAAAAGTGGCTGATATTTATGCTAACTCTCCGCAGGTTGATATTTTGGTTTTAGGTAAAATACTATTAGAATGTGGAGTTCATACGTTGACGTTATAATATAAAATGAAGTTCTATTCTATCTCGCCAAAGATACTGTCTATCTTCATAACCAGATTTGAAATGTATTTTTTCTTGCTGTATGTGCATATTGCTTTCTCAATAATACCTTTGGATAGACAATGTATTACTCTCTTTGCTGTAACTTTGGCCTTAGGGCGAGCTCTTGTTGTGATGATATATGTTTTAACTTCAATAAAAAAATTATTTTCAAAAAAAAGTTAAACATAGTCTATATTTTTTTAAAGGGACAGTCAAAACCAGAATTTTTGTTGTTGAAAAAGATAGATAATCCCTTTATTACCCATTCCCCAGTTTTGCATAACCAACACAGTTATAATAATACACGTTTTACCTATCTAATTATCTTGTATTTATGCCTCTGCAAACTGCCCCCTTATTTCAGTTCTTGTGACAGACTTCCATCTTAGCCAATCAGTGCTCACTCCTAGGTAACTTCACGTGCGTGAGCTTAATGTTATCTTTGTGAAACACATGAACTAATGCCCTTTAGTGGTGAAAAACTGTCAAAATGCATTCAGATGAGAGGCGGCCTTCAAGGTCTAAGAAATTAGCATATGAACCTCCTAGGTTTAGCTTTCAACTAAGAATACCAAGGGAACAAAGCAAAATTGGTGATAAAAGTAAATTGGAAAGTTGTTTAAAATTACATGCCCTGTTTGAATCATGAAATTTTGTTTTGGACTTGACTGTCCGTTTAACTTTATTCATAGATTTGTAAACAGCTTTGAAGTCAAATTTAGAAAACAAAAATGCAGTTTTTGTATAATTTTCTTTTTCTAGCAGTTGTTGACCTATTTAATTTTATATATTTCATTCAATTAAATAGTCCTACAGAAATTAAATTCTTATTCTCATTGGGAAGAAGATGCAAAGCTGTCTTGGGAAGTTTCAAACAAATTTCCATAAATTTAAATGCATGCAAATCTCTATTAATTTTTAACATTGTTTTATCCAACTGCTTCTGAAATGCTTCCAGGTTACAGTAATTAAGTGGAAGTGATAATTAGGATTGTATTGTATCCCTTAGATGTAGGAGCTTCGCTCTTTTATCAAAGGTATTTTTAATTAGGTCTTAAACTCATTATTATTTTTTTCTTTCTGGTGTTTTTTTTGTTTCTACACATGAGAAAATATTTTAAACAATATCATCATCAAATAGGCTGTCAAACTGACAAAAGTTCATTTAAAATCCAGCTTTTGTAGTCAGGATATGTTACATGCTGCAAACACAGCATTTTTACTGAATAGAAAAATGTCATTCAGTTATAAATAGGGTTTGTTGTAAATCTTATATCATTTGGGTAATAACAATGATTTTTACAAAGCTACCTTTCAAGAGTTGAGGGTGATACTAATTTGTGTAGGGGTCTTAATTTTCTGAAACTTAGCTATTTTTATTTATTTATTTTTATTTTTATTGAGGTTCAGTGCAAGGCAAACATACAAAATAAAGAAACAATCATTTTCCAATATACAGTCAACACAAGTTAGACAAGTACTAACAATCACCTAGATTCCGAGTTTTTCGATATAGAGGGTGCGAAATGAACACAACAAAAGTTGCGTTATTTCACCCTCCATAGCGCTGTCATTACAAGTTTTTGAAAAGCTGCCTTGTGCGTGCGATATGGTTGCGTTAAGCTCCATACTGCGCAAAATAAAAGCGCTGCTTTGACGTGCTCGTGCACGCTTTCCCCATTGACATCAATGGGGAGGGAGTGTTAGATCGCGGAATGAAAAGCTCCGTAACGCATTGATGTCTATGGGGAAAAAAAGTTACGTTTAAACCCAGCACCGTAACATAAACCCCACGTCTAAACACCCCTAATCTGCTGCCTACGACATCGCCGACACCTACATAAAGTTATTAACCCTAATCTGCCGCTCCCGACATTGCCACCACCTAAATAAATTTATTAACCCCTTATCTGCCGCTCCCGATATCGCCACCACTATAATAAAGTTATTAAGTCCTATTTCCCCCGCACCCCAACATCGCCCACACTATAATAAAGTTATTAACCCCTATTCCACTGCTCTCCGACATCGCAGCCACTAAATAAAGTTATTAACCCCTATACCTCTGGCCTCCCACATCACTGCCACTAAATAAACCAATTAACCCCTAAACCGCCAGCCCCCCACATCACCAAAAACTAAATTAAACTATTAACCCCTAAACCTAACAACCCCCTAACTTTAAATTAAAATTACAAGATCCCTGTCTTAAATAAATAAAAACTCACCTGGGAAATTAAAAAAAACTAAATTTAAACTATAAATTAAACTAACATTACTATTATACTAAAACTAAAATAACTACAAATTAAATAAATTAAATTACACATTAAAAAACCTAACACTTCTAAAAAAAATTAAATCTACAATTACAAAAAATAAAAAATACTAAATTACAAAAAATAAAAAATAAAGTACAAAAAAATAACAAACACTAAATTACGAAAAATAACAAACAAAATTATCCAAAATAAAAACAATTACACCTAATCTAATAGCCCTATAAAAATAAAAAAGCCCCCCTAAAATAAAAAAAAAACATAGCTTACAATAAACTACCAATAGCCCTTAAAAGGTCCTTTTGTAAGGCATTGCCCTAAAGAAATCGGCTCTTTTCCCTGTAAAAAAATACAAAGACACCCCAACAGTAAAACCCACCACCCAACCAACCCCCCAAAATAAAAAACCTAACTCTAAAAAAACCCTAAGCTACCCATTGCCCTGAAAAGGGCATTTGTATGGACATTGCCCTTAAAAGGGCATTCAGCTCTTTTTCTTGCCCTTAAAAGGACATTCAAATCAGCCAATAGAATTTCAGTAGCTCTCATTCTATTGGCTGATTTGAACAGCCAATAGGATTTCAGTAGCTATCATCCTATTGGCTGATTTTAATTTCAAAAATAAAATCATCCAATAGGAATGCAATGTATGCCATTTTGAAAAGGCTCCCCTGCATTGAAGATTCAGTATACGGCAGCGATCATATGAAGAGGATGCTCCGCGTTGGATGTCTTCAGGATGGAGCCGCTCCGCCGGGATGAAGATAGAAGATGCCGCCTGGATGAAGATAGAAGACACTGCCTAGATGGATGAAGACCTTGCCACCTGGATGAAGACGTCTCGCCGCCTGAATGAGGATGGATGACTGGACTTCAAAAATTGTAAGTGGATCGTCGGGGGTTAGTGTTAGGTTTTTTTAAACTTTTTTGGGTGTTTTTTTTTAGATTAGGGTTTGGGATTTTCTCAAAAGAGCTAAATGCCCTTTCAAGGGCAAGAAAAAGAGCTGAATGCCCTTTTAAGGGCAATGCCCATACAAATGCCATTTTCAGGGCAATGGGTAGCTTAGTTTTTTTAGAGTTAGGTTTTTTATTTTGGGGGGTTGGGTGGTGGGTTTTACTGTTTGTATTTTTTTACAGGGAAAAGAGCTGATTTCTTTAGGGCAATGCCCTACAAAAGGCCCTTTTAAGGGCTATTGGTAGTTTATTGTAGGCTAGGGTTTTTTTTATTTTGGGGGGCTTTTTTATTTTTATAGGGCTATTAGATTAGGTGAAATTGTTTTTATTTTGGATCATTTCGTTTGTTATTTTTCGTAATTTAGTGGTTTGTTATTTTTTGTACTTTAGTATTTTTATTTTTTGTAATTTAGTATTTTTTATTTTTTGTAATTGTAGATTTTTTTTTTTAGTAGTGTTTATTTTTTTTTAATGTGTAATTTAATTTATTTAATTTGTAGTTATTTTAATTTTAGTATAATAGTAATGTTTAATTTGTAGTTAAAATTTCATAGGTAAGTTTTTATTTATTTTAAGATAGGGATCTTGTAATTTTAATTTAATTTAATAGTTTTATTTAGTTTTTGGAGATATGGGGGGCTGGCGGTTTAAGGGTTAATAGGTTTATTTAGTAGTAGTGATGTGGGAGGCCAGAGGTTTAGGGGTTAATAACTTTATTTTGTGAGATTAATAAGAAAAAGAGGACAGAAGCATTGTAGGGCACACTTGAGGGGATTATTATCTTTGTGTGGTGGAGTTTATTCAATGTGTTGATTGAAATTCATTAAAACATAACATTTAGGGGGGCGTGTCTGGGCTATGGCCCAAGATGGCAGCTATTCTGGGAGCTCAGGAATAAGGATATACATCCCGCCGTGTATCTCAAACTATGGAAGCCATCCAGCTGAGTATTTTGTTGCAGGTGACAGTTGAAAGTTTGCTGGAAACGAAAATATAAAGATTTGCATGTTTCTGACCTCCCCAGACCGGATCGTTGCAGGCTTGGGCGGCCCAGTGTGGGAAAGCCTCCAACACCCCCCCCCCCCCCCGGGGACCCGGGGTCTGAGTGAATAACAGTATGCTTCACTCTTTTCAATCTGTATAATCTTGGAAATCAGAGTAAGTCTGCACTCTAAGCACAAAACCTTCTTTGACCATGGCAGAGGCACTATACTTCAAGATACAGGCTCTATTTGCCGAGTCTGATCGGCTGATACATAAGAGATTTGATCGCCTTATGACACTAGCCGGAACCCCGTGTATTACAGTGGTATACACTGGCTCTGATAAGGCTGAAGACATGATCAGTGAGGCCCCAGTGGGGGATGGGGTTGTTCTCACTAACTATGGCACATCAGAAATGAGGCGGCTAGAAATCAGCGCCGCAGACAAAAGTTTGGAGGACGTGAGCGATTCAATGGACCTGCTGGAAAGGGAACTACTGATTTCTGAGATAGAGTCAAGAGAGGACAAAAGGTCCTTCATCAGCGGATGGGACTCAGTAAAAAATACTGGCATCTATTTTGGCAAGGACTACTGGGCTGGTGCTGCTGGTGGGGTCGCATATGGGAGAGCGACCGGCTCCCGGGTGTGTGGCCTGGCTGGTAAGCACGAGCTACAGGCGGCTAGGTATTTGGACTCAGTTGCCGACTCAGAGCTGCAGAAGATCGCTGAACCAGCAAGAGGCTCTCAGTACTTCCGTACTCCCATAAGAGTTGGTGTTGGGTGACACTTTCAATGTAATGGCGATTCCGAGATCCAAGGGTCCGGTTTCGTATTTTGTTTTTGATTTATACACCTCTTGGAGCCCGGGACTGGGACACTCTAATGAGAATTGCAAAATTTGAAGTTGAGGTCCGTGGGATTACAATTCACATCACTGGACTCCCTTTCTCAGTACTAGTTTGGTTTTAGTGTTCCTTTTGAAGGGTGTATATTATTCAGTTCCCATGCCTTTTTAACTTGTCCTCCCCAACTGTATATTTGAATGTAAGAGCTCTTATTTAGTTGAGCAGGGGTCTCCTCTATATAAATGTACATTACTGATCAGGGGTTGATATTAACATGTGTGGGCTACGAGCTCTCTGACATTCATACTGAACTTCGCAAAGTAATGTACCTCTTGTCCCAGATACAACTTTTTCTTAGATTTATGTAGAAAGGAGGGCGCCCCCTATTTCTCACTCCTAAAAGAACTGGCCTAGATAAGAAATAAGATACATAGTCGTTTAACTGTTAGACCCCTGTGTTCCCAACTTAAGGTCAGCATAGCTTGAGGGGAACTGCCTTTCTTTATTTTATTCAGTGCTGGAGTGAGTGAAGTCTGTGAGATAAATGTGATTTCCAAAATGGTCATTGCACTGCATGTATGTTAATTATTTAGATAAATGTTTACCCTTACATATGCCTTCCATCACAGCATATCTTGAATACTCTGCAGCAAAAAACCTGTAATCTAACCTCTTTTAGATGATAGTCCTATGACCTTTGAGAGAGGAGGTTTGGGTTTGAGAGCCCCTTTTAATCAATTAAGCATATGGGACTATTATGGCTAACTATCCCCATAGATCTATTACATACAGGGGGTTTAGAGCCTGTTATGTTCTTTTAGCTGTATTGTGGCACAGGTTTGCTTTTTTTTTTTCTTATTTTTTTTTTTATTTGTTTGCATACTTAGTTGTATGTATGTCCCTGAAAACTGTTTAGAAGCTTAATGCTCTTTGTGCATATATGTTCTGATGTCAATGGTATGGACACACAAAGGCCTACTTTTTATTTAGAACCCTACACGAAAGTTAGGCCATTTGACTACTACTTGCTAATTCACTTACTGGTGTTCAAGCTAACATGTACTTATATAAAAAAGAGGTGCCACTCATGGCTTGTTATATTTTCCTACTGTTTAGGATCTAATATTGTTTATGGTCACTAGGACATGCCTTCTGTATAGGATACATGAGAATCAATGTATGTTGATAGGCGTGTTGCCATGACAAATGTAAGAGTTTGTTTCTGTATGCCATTGCTACCTTAATAAAAACTATTTGAAAAAACAAAAACAAAACATAACATTTATTTACAATTGGTTTAAAATAATGTTTGTGTTGTGGACCATGCCACCATTAAGGCTAAAATTCATCACACGTTGTTTACAAAAAGGATTATTTCACATATATGAAAATAAAAATAAAATGAAAAAAGAGAAAGCACTGTGTACTCTCCAAAACGGAGTGAAACTCCTAGTACCAAATTTTTAGTAGTCTATATCAAAACTAAATAATATGCTGGTAACTAAACCTAATGGTAAAATATATTCAAATTTACTGGGAGAGGTGCGGATAAGCGAGACAGTTATGAATCACTCAGTGGCTTGGAGTATAAACAGAGCTATACATGATTCGCCTGTTTCATAATTCTACCCATTAGTATAAGTCACCGCACCACAGCAAATTACCGCCCCATCTCCCATTTAAATCAAATTCTATCCGCCCAAAAATTGAGCCAACAAGTTACCACTAAATAAATTATTTTAAAGTTATCAGCTATGTCATTAGTTTCTATTGTATTACAAATAGTGAGAGCACCAGTGCGAACGCCTAACGCACGTTTCGCATAAGCTTTGTCAAGCTTATGCGAAATGCGCCGTTATAGGATTGTGTTGTTATAGGGTGTAACGCAAAAGGCTTGCAGTACAGCTATACCGACAAGACTCGTAATGGCTGCGTTACTGTTTTAACGCTGAAATGGCCATTTTTTCAGCGTTAAAACACAAACGCAAAACTCGTAATCTAGGTGATAGTTTGCTGATAAAAATATATACCTACAGAATGACATATGAGGCCTGTTTTGGACCTCCTAATGTTGCGAGCAATGTAATATATAGTAGGTAAGCACAAATTAAAGGGGGCCACTCTTTTGTCCCAAATGATGAACCTCTATTTTTTTTTTATTTCTCAGTGTATCATAGTATAACCAGCAACTTATATATAATAGAAAAAAACAGTATAGATCGCCTGGACCTGTAAACAATATGAGTGCTGTAATATTTTATAATATAATATAGATGGCGTAGGTATAACATAGGATGTAGTTTGAGTGTGGGTATAAAAATTAAGAAAATAAGGGAGAAATGTACAGTCTTATATCAAATGTTATGTAGTATAAACAAGAAACACATAGGGGCATATTTATCAAGCTCCATATTGAACTTGATGCCCCGTGTTTCTGGCGAGCCTGCAGACTCGCCAGAAACAGCAGTTATGAAGCAGCGGTCACAAAGACCGCTGCTCCATAACCTGTCCGCCTGCTCTGAGCAGGCGGACACACATCGCCACAATACAACCCGATCGAGTATGATCGGGTTGATTGACACCCCCCTGCTGGCGGCCCATTGGCCGCGAGTCTGCAGGGGGCGGCGTTGCACCAGCAGCTCTTGTGAATACTGAATACGGCGCAGTGTCGGATCAGGTCCGCCAGACCTTGATAAATATGCCCCATAGTCACCACTAAATTCAAAATATATACTTCAGCTTGAGTCTATTGTAGATAAATGCAGAAACCCTGACAAATTGCTTTACTGATATTATCAAATATTTATCGAAATGAACAACTAAATAAAATAGAACCTGAACATGGAGGTGCAGTACATTCAGTGATATTGTGAGTAAAATTTTACTCCAAGTTTAAACCCTAATCTATATCTTTTATAATCAGTGGTGATCAGTGGGGATGAGAGAAGAGTAGTTGTTTTCTTACCACTAATCTCATTACTCTGATATAGGGTATTCTCCTTAGATAGAATTTCACACATATATTTACTATCTAAGCTCGTAAGGAAGGGCAACGTTAGGTTCAATATATTTATCCATCAAGGTTATGGTTGATACAAAGGGCGATGTGTGTTTGGAGGTATGAAATATCTGACCCGCTGGTTCGGCCACAGACAGTAAGACAGATAAACCAAGGAATTATACTTGTATATGATCATCAGGTGATGACCTGCTTATATACATAGAGAATCTCCCACATCAAACCATTCATCTAGTTCCCCCAGATAAATTAATTAGCAATATAATGGGTAATAGGTTGGGTATGCCTGTTCCTAACTTAATGCGTCTGCTCATATACCCCCACTAATTAAAATAGCTGGATAACTAGCATAAAGTGCTTAGGAGTAAGGGTACAGTAGACATTTAGCTCTTTCTTAGTGTATAGTAAAGGTTATATAGATATGAATGTGTAGAAAATAATAATTGAGCTTGGAGTTAAAGCCCCCTCTGTGTATATATACTAAAACCTCATTGCAGGGAACATGCAGTCGTACAGTACTAGACACCTGTCAATTTGATAAATCAGCACCCGGTTAAAACTGATTGGTAGGTATATTAGTCATAATAAAAAAACTATTCACATTTATATAACATATGTATAAGGAAATAAACATTACTATAACTTTATCTATCTTATAGCGAAAAAGTTCTCCTTCCAGTGCTGCTGTCCACAAATAAAATCTGCCTGATTGGTTGACTTGAAGCTAGGTAGGGTTTATATTGAATACAGAGTGTTCACTCTAACCCACCCAAGTTGATATTATACATGTCAAGGTATTTAAGATTACCAAGGATGGGTCCAAAAACGAGAGCATATGGAAAGATATCTGCCATGTATGTCCCTCCATGAAGTATGTTCAGAAAAAGATGAATAGGCAATGTAATGCAAGCTGCTCTGTTACTGCACAATAAAGCTTGGATCTGCAGAGTGTTTAGATTAGAGGTATCCCCGCTTGCCTTTCGATGTAGATATCAGTAGGTGTTAGATCATCAACCTGTACTCAACTGTAAATACTTAGGAGTAATTTTGATGTTTGCAAGCCAGGTTGCAGTGCTTGTGTTGCCGAGCATTCATCTGCAGCAAACATGGCATCCCTTAGTGAAGCAAAATCTTCTGTACTGTCGGATATGTATGGCCAGTCAGCTTCACTGTAGCAAGCCACAAGAGGTTCTCCACATGGCTCTGTAACCTCAGAAATTGTGAGACATTCGTCATTATCAGTTGCTTCTATTACTTAGGAGTAATTTTGATGTTTGCAAGCCAGGTTGCAGTGCTTGTGTTGCCGAGCATTCATCTGCAGCAAAAATTGCGTCCCTTAGTGAAGCCAAATCTTCTGTACTGTTGGATATGTATGGCCAGTCAGCTTCCCTGTAGCAATCCACAAAAGGTTCTCCACATGGCTCTGTAACCTCAGAAATTGTGAGACATTCGTCATTATCAGTTGGGCTGCTGCTTGAGGTACACTGAAAGGCTGTTACTTATGAGTGCTCTAATTTAATATAGTGGTTTTCCAGGATCAGAAGTATCTCCTCTTCCCATGTGGCCACCATCTGAGCTATCTCATCAAGGGTGCTACTCACTCGTTGAATGGTGCTGGTTATCTTGAGTGCTTTTGAGGATTAAAAGCACTAAATGTGCTTTGTAATGACAGGGCCTTGGGCACTCTGCGGGGGGGGGGGGGTATTGTGCAGGCCAAGATCTCAAAGTGGCTCCAAGCACTGACGCCAGCAACAATTTCCTTCAATATTAGATTCATATGATGTGTCTTCCGTAGGAGATCTCAGATCTATTACTTTCAGTTCAAGGTATCACATTTAGGATGCATTAGTTAAGGAAAATTGTTGAAAAGCTGTAGCAGCATTCAGTTATGTGTCTGAACATGGACGCTGCCCAGAAGTTGCCACCTTAGTTCTTTTTTTAACTTTAATCTCCCTTTTGCCCAAATTTTCCTCTCCTGCCCTGGGTAGAGGAAATCATTTGCAAAACAAATTTCCCTGCAAGCGTATTGCTATTAGCACCTTTGAGATTTGTGGGCATATTTTTATTCCCTCCCACAAAAATTTCTGAGGATGCCCATGGGTGCTACAATGATGAATAGAGATACAACTGCAACGGGTATGTCACGCAAAAGTGTCATTCATATTAGTTTTGTAGACAATATTTCAGCTTTTTAACACAGAATTTTTTTTTGTCCAATATGTCTAAAATGGTTAATAAAAGATGTCCATTACTAATAAACACCTAGATTACGAGTTTTGCACTAAACAGGGTGCAAAAATAATGCCAAAAAAGTTGCGTTATTTCACTCTCCATAGCGCTGCCATTATGAGTTACTGAAAAGCCTCCTTCTGCTCTTCGTTATGGTGCATTAAGCACCAAACACCCTAACATAAACCCCTAGTCTAAACACCCCTAATCCACTGCCCCCAACATCGCCAACACTAATAAAAGTTACTAACCCCTAATCCTCCGCTCCATGACATCGCCGCCACTATAATAAAGTTTTTAACCCATAAACCGCTGCTCCCCGACATCGCCACCTCTAAATAAAATGATTAACCCCTAAACCTCCGGCCTCCCACATCGCCACCACTAAATAAACGTATTAACCCTTAAACTTCCGGCCTCCCACATCGCCGACACTATAATAAAGTTGTTAACCCCTAAACCGCCACTCCCCGACATCGCCGCCACTAAATAAACCTATTAACCCCTAAACCTCTAGCCTCCCACATCGCAAAACACTAAATTAAACTATTAACCCCTTAACCTAACACCCCCCGAACTTTAAATTAAAATTACCATATAACTATATTAAAATATTTAAAAACTTACCTGTGAAATAAAAATAAACCTAACATTAAACTATAAATTAACCTAACCTTACTATTCTAATAGAATAAAAAACTACCAATTTAAAATCCTAAATTACAAATTTAAAAAAAACCTAATCCTACGAAAAATTTAAAAAAATCTAACATTACAAAAAACCCCATTAAAATTACGAAATAAAATAAAAAACACTAAGATTACAAAAAATAATAAACTAAATAAAAAAAACAATTCCTAATCAAATAGCCCTAAAAAAATAAAAGCACCCCCTAGCCTACAACACCCCACAAAAAAACAAAAAAAACTAACACTAACCCCAGAATATCTACTCACGGTTCCTGAAGTCCAGACATCCATCTCCATCCAGGCGGCTTCTATCTTCATCCCAGCAGGAGAGTGGTGGCGATGTGGGAGGCAGGAGGTTTAGGGGTTAATAGGCTTATATAGTGGCAGCGATGTGGGAAGCCGGAAGTTTAGGGGTTAATAAGTTTATTTAGTGGCGGCGATGTGGGAGGCCGGAGGTTTAGGGGTTTATTTAGTGGTGGCGATGTGGGAGGCCGGAAGTTTAGGGGTTATTAAGTTTATTTATGTCGGGGAGCGGCGGTTTAGGGGTTAATATATTTAAATAGTGTTGGCGATGTGGATGAGCGGCAGATTTGGGGTTAATAAATGTATTTAATAGTCGCAATGTGGGTGGGCAGCAGATTAGTGGTTAATACGTTTTTAATAGTGTTTGCGATGCGGGAGGACGGCAGTTTAGAGGTTAATAGGTAGTTTATGGGTGTTAGTGTTCGTTTTGTGAAACATTTTTTTTACACAAAATCCATAACTACTGCTCTATGGATCGTGTTGGTATAGAGCATAACGCAAGCATTTTAGCCGGACCGCACAACCTGTAATAACCTGTAATACCGGCGCTATGAGTGCCGAATGGACGTTGCGTTAAAGGCTAGAATGCTTGCAGTGTAGCTATCCCGCCGCGACTCGTAATATGCATTCCTGGCCATTCTACTTGCAATCGCCAATTTGTCAGCGGTATAGCTGTGCCGCAAAACTCCCTATTCATCATTGCAGCACCCATGCTACTAATACAGCCCAGTGAAGGGTGCACTGTCAATAATGCGGGCCCATGCGCCGAATAGTGCACAATCTGGTATTAAAATGTAATAGTAAAAAAGAATTACCAGATAATGTTTAGAGCGGCCAAAATCTCTTTAGCATGCTTTCAATTAATAACTTGGCCGCACTAAACATTGCTCATAATACAAATTAAATTCAAAATTCTCACCCTTACATACAAAGCTCTCACCAACACCGCTCCCCACTACCTATCATCTCTAATAAATAAGTATACTCCAGCCCGCCCACTAAGATCCAACAATGACCTGCTCCTTTCATCTTCAACTATCACCTCTTCCCATGCTAGACTGCAGGACCTCTGTCGTGCAGCACCTACCCTCTGGAACTCTCTACCTCGTGCTGTCAGGCTTTGCCTTAATCTTTCTTCCTTTAAATGCTCCCTGAAGACTTTTTTGTTCAGAGAAGCCTACCACCCAACTCAATAATAAATTAATTTCACTTCCCTCATCTAACTCTGCATTAACATCTTTCTCAATCTTGCAGACCTCACATACTGTTTCTCAACCTCCTACCCTTCTAGATTGTAAGTTCCTACGGGAATAGGGTCCTCAATTCCTCCTGTATATGTTTGTAAATTTTGTCCTGTCTTTTACAAGTTTTATATAATTGTTTTATGTCAATTAATTGTACCCATGGACAGAACTATGGAATATGTTGGCGCTTCATAAATAAAGTATAATAATATTATAATAATAATAATTAGTTGTAAGTTAGAGCTTCTTGAGACCTGAAGTAAAGGGCTCTATATACTAAGCAGCATAAGCTGTTTTGGAGCCCTTGTGGGGCAGGTTCACACATGTAAGCCTGCTTCCTGCAATGTAAGAAGCAGCTTCACTGCCACACAGAATAAAGGCAACACTCCAAACATGGTCTCAGCCCCAATGTGAGAGCAGAAATACTATAAACATATAAAGAAACAATAGAAGGTGCTTCATAATAAAGTTTTGCCTGTGACAAGGTACAAACATAT
The DNA here is from genome assembly GCF_027579735.1 of Bombina bombina. Lineage (NCBI taxonomy): Eukaryota > Metazoa > Chordata > Amphibia > Anura > Bombinatoridae > Bombina > Bombina bombina. Next base: position 914,346,806 of record NC_069503.1, read on the forward strand.
GGAGCAAGCACACTTAAAATATTCAAAGCACCTCCAGGTGCTGTAATTGTATGCTTGGTCAATTGGCCATTGGTCATTCTAACAGCTGCATCCTCGTCTGACTGCCTTACTATCCGCAGTAATCTTTACCGGTAAATGTGTCTATGAAGACCAATGCCCTCTGACTAATGAGCATGGCAAAAGTGCAGCCCTCCTAAATACCTTTCTAGGAAGACTCACTAAATGCTACTGTTTGAAGCATCAATCAGGCCTAACTCTGGCCAATTCCCTGTTTGCCATGGGCTGTACTTGCCTGGCACTTCCCCACTTACTTTATTTAAATGCAACAGGGCCCAACATTGACACTCTACTGTATTAAAAGGAATATCGGTTTTAATTAAAAAGTTTGGCTTGACTGACTTACCTCTTCTTGGAAATTATTGGACACTCAAACATAGAGCAAGCCAAATATAACTAACAAGTGTATCTTCAAAATACATAGACATAGTACTCATTGTTTTGTCTTTAGGCTAAGTGAATGCCTATCTGTCTCAAATAAGAGTTAATTTTCTACTGTATTCCTCACACATTTGATTTATCTAGGAGAAAAACAATCATCTCTAGAGATAGAGGGATAGGGATAGAGGAATAGAGGGATAGGGATAGAGGGATAGGGATATAGGGATAGAGGGATAGGGATATAGGGATAAAGACAGAGGGATAGGGATAGAGGGATCGGGATAGAGATAGAGGGATATGGATAGAGGGATATGGATAGAGGGATAGAGATAGAGTGATAGGGATAGAGGGATAGGGATATAGGGATAAAGACAGAGGGATAGGGATAGAGGGATCGGGATAGAGATAGAGGGATATGGATAGAGGGATATGGATAGAGGGATAGAGATAGAGTGATAGGGATAGAGGGATAGGGATAGAGATAGAGGGATAGGGATAGAGGGATAGGGATAGAGGGATAGAGAGATAGAGGGATAGGGAAAGAGGAATAGAGGGGTTGAGATAGATGGATAGAGGGATATGGATAGAGGGATAGCGATAGAGATAGAGGGATAGAGATAGATATATAGAGGGATAAAGATAGAGATAGAGGGATAGATGGATAGAGGGATAAGGATAGAGATAGAGGGATAGATGGATAGATAGAGGGATAGGGATAGAGAAATAGGGATAGAGGGATAGGGATAGAGATAGAGGGATATGGATAGAGTGATAGAGATAGAGGGATAGGGATATAGGTATGGGGATAGAGATAAAGGGATAGGGATAGAGGGATAGAGATAGAGGGATAGGGATAGAGTGATAGTGATAGTGATAAAGGGATATGGATAGAGGGATAGACATAGAGGGATAGGGATAGAGGGATAGGGATAGAGGGATAGGGATAGAGGGATAGAGCTAGAGGGATAGGGATAAAGGGATAGGGATAGAGATTGATGGATAGAGGGATAGAGATAGAGGGATAGATGGATCGAGGGATAAGGATAGAGATAGAGGGATAGATGGATAGAGGGATAGACGGATAGAGGGATAGGGATAAAAGTATAGGGATAGAGGGATAGGGATAGAGATAGAGGGATAGGGGTATATGGATAGAGGGATAGTGATAGATGGATAGAGGGATCGATGGATAGAGATAGAGGGAAAGGGATAGAGGGATAGGGGCAGAGATAGAGGGATAGGGATAAGTGGATAGAGGGATAGGGATAGAGGGATAGGGGTAGAGGGATAGGGGGATAGGGATAGGGATATATGGATAGAGATAGAGGGAAAGGGATAGAGGGATAGGGACAGAGATAGAGGGATAGGGATAAGTGGATAGAGGGATAGGGCTAGAGGGATATGGATAAAGGGATAGAGGGTTAGGGATAGGGGGATAGAGATAGATGGATAGATCTATAGAGATAGAGGGATAGAGATAGAGGGATAGAGATAGAGGGATAGATGGATAGAGATAGAGGGATAGATGAATAGAGGGATAGAGTTAGAGGGATAGGGATAGAGGGATAGAGATAGAGGGATAGATGGATAGAGATAGAGGGATAGATGAATAGATGGCTAGAGTTAGAGGGATAGAGATAGATGGATAGAGATAGATGGATAGAGGGGTAGAGATAGAGGGATAGATGAATAGAGGGATAGAGATAGAGGGATAGGGATAGATGGATACAGGGATAGGTATATTTCTTTCCTTAAACATTTTGGCCCGTGGACACTAGCTTTAACACTAGTATTATTATAATTGTGTTGGTTATGCAAAACTGGGGAACAGATAATAAAGGGATTATCTATCTTTTTAAACAATAAAAATTCTGGAGTAGACCCATTTAACCTTCCTTTAGTCTAGGCCACTGGTTTTCAAAGCTTCCGTCAGGCCTCCCTAACAGGATAGACTTTAAGGATATCTGAACTAGGGCACAGGTGATATTATCAGCTGATTAGTAAACATGGTTATTAACTTGCTCTCACCCCTCATCCGGAAAATCTGGTCTGTTAGGGAGGACTTAGGACAGGTTTGAAAACCTGTGATCTAGGCCCTTGCATGGATCTTGTTTCTGTGTACTCTTTTGGTAAGGGATTTTGTTATAGATACAACACTCAACTCAAAAAGCAATTCCCAAAGGGTAAGTGTACCTCCTAACAACAAACCAAGGTAAATAGAGAACAAGGGGATAAGGGAACGCGCTAAAAAAGCGTATGAGATAAGGTATATAAATGTGAACAATAATGCAACAAGCGATGAAAATGGAAACAAATTGTATTTAAACAGTTAATAATAAAAACAATAAATATTGAAAAGTAAATGCCGGCATCAAAGATACAAATTTTCATGCAGTTGATACATTAATAAAACATGTTAAAAACAAAGCGGTCTAACACTTATGCTTTGATAAGGAACAGGATCTAAAAATAGTACGCTAGGGCAACAGTGTTACACTAAAATGTTACCATCCAGATATTAGTGCAACAATAGGTGTGTAGAAATACCGTCCAAATACAGTCTGTATAGAGCGCTAGTAACTTAGCTTAATGTGCATCCAAAATCCCTCGACGGTGGTGGAGATGAGGATTTTTATGTTCCGTTTGAGGATAGTGGCGGCTAGACTCCTGAGTCTCAATGCCGGTTCCAGTTGGAAGGTCAAGGTTCAAATGTGGAACGCTGCGGACATCTGTTAATAGCAGCGATATTGTGAGTGGAGGAAGGAATCAGCTGTTGAGTAATCATAGATCATGGGTGGGAATTACGCATCTCGAGACCACTTGGTTATGTATATGAGCGACTCTATACACCACACCTACTACGTATTACTAGGCAGATATTGAAAGTGCAGCTGACGGACAAGGTGAAGCAGGATCCGTGTATTAGGTTCAAATGATGGCAAAGTTTACTTAATCTGAGTAGAATAAGGATGCCAGAGAAAAATTAGTAGATCATGGGTGGGAATTATGCATGTTAAAGCCACTCCGTTTATTGAGAGCGGTTATATGCACCTCCCCTACTACTAAATTCACAAGATATGAGCAAATTCTACGCGTTTCAGCCTGTCTGCCTTTATCAAGAACTTATTCCTTATTCTATTCAGATTAAGTAAACTTTGCCGTCATTTGAATCTAATACATGGATCCTGCTTCACCTTGTCCGTCAGCTGCACTTTCAATATCTGCCTAGTAATACGTAGTAGGTGTGGTGTATAGAGTTGCTCATATACATAACCGAGTGGTCTCGAGATACATAATTCCCACCCATGATCTATAATTACTCAACAGCTGATTCCTTCCTCAACTCACAATATCGCTGCTATTAACAGATATCCGCAGCGTTCCACATTTGAACCTTGACCTTCCAACTGGAACCGGCATTGAGACTCAGGAGTCTAGCCGCCACTATCCTCAAACGGAACATCAAAATCCTCATCTCTACCACCGTCGAGGGATTTTGGATGCACATTAAGCTAAGTTACTAGCGCTCTATACTAACTGTATTTGGACGGTATTTCTACACACCTATTGTTGCACTAATATCTGGATGGTAACATTTTAGTGTAACACTGTTTCCTTAGCGTACTATTTTTAGATCCTGTTCCTTATCATAGCATAAGTGTTAGACCGCTTTGTTTTTAACATGTTTTATTAATGTATCAACTGCATGAAAATTTGTATGTTTGATGCCGGCATCTACTTTTCAATATTTATTGTTTTTATTATTAACTGTTTAAATACAATTTGTTTCCATTTTCATCGCTTGTTGCATTATTGTTCACATTTATATACCTTATCTCATACGCTTTTTTAGCGTGTTCCCTTATCCCCTTGTTCTCTGTGTACTCTTTTGCCTAGTGATTCTGCATGTTTGCTGACTGACTGGATTTCACCCTCTACCTGACTTTGATACAGATTTTTTTATTCTGATTTTGTTTCAGCTATTTTTTCTTTGTCTGCAGTCACTTACAGCATCCAGTCCATATCCTTAGCATCCTTAGTAAATTGGTCTGGCAGCTGTACAGGCAAAGCAGTTACTTTGATTTATCAATTAATATACATTAAAATATGTTTGAGAAATAATTGTTAATCAACCCAGAAAATAGAGATTATATACCAGAACTCTATATAACAGTCTTATAATTCTCCATCATTACTTAAAGGGAAATCCAATTTTTTTATTTTGTGACTCAAATAGAGTAAGCATTTTTAAGCAACTTTCTAATTCACTCCTATTATCAGTTAATAGGAGCCGGCTCCTAAGCCTTACTTTCCTGCTTTTAAAGTAAAGATAGCAAGAGAACAAAGAGAAATTGAAAATAGGAGTAAATTAGAAAGTTGCTTAAAATTGCATGCTTAAAATTGGGGTTTAGTATCCCTTTAAATTCACAAACACACACCTAGATTACGAGTTTTGCGTTATGAGCTATGCGGTGCTAACTAGCAGTTTTTTCTCACCGTCTTGAAGATGGAGCCGCTCCGCATCGGATGGATGAAGATAGAAGATGCCGTCTGGATGAAGACTTCTGCCCGTCTGGAGGACCACTTCGCCCAGCTTGGATGAAGACTTCTCCCGGCTTCATTGAGGACTTCGGCCCAGTTGGATGAAGACTTTTGCCGGCTTCGTTGAGGACTTCGGCCCAGTTGGATGAAGACTTTTTCCGGCTTCGTTGAGGACTTTGGCCTTGTTGGATGAAGACTTCTGCCGCTTCCTTGAGGATGGATGTCTGGTCTTCAGAACTGTAAGTCGATCTTCAGGGGGTTAGTGTTAGGTTTTTTAAGGGTGTATTGGGTGGGTTTTATTTTTAGGTTAGGGTTTGGGCTGCAAAAGAGCTAACTGCCCTTTTAAGGGCAATGTCCATCCAAATGCCCTTTTCAGGGCAATGGGGAGCTTAGTTTTTTTTTACATAGTATTTTATTTGGGGGGTTGGTTGTGTGGGTGGTGGGTTTTACTGTTGGGGGGTTGTTTGTATTTTTTTTTACAGGTAAAATAGCTGGTTACTTTGGGCAATGCCCCACAAAAGACCCTTTTAAGGGCTATTGATAGTTTAGTTTAGGCTAGGGTTTTTTATTTTGGGGGGGCTTTTTTATTTTGATAGGGCTATTAGATTAGGTGTAATTAGTTTAAATATCTTGTAATTTGTTTATTATTTTCTGTAATTTAGTGTTTTTTTTTTTTTGTACTTTAGCTAATTTAATTTATTTAATTGTTGTTAATTTAGTTAATTTATTTAACTATAGTGTAGTGTTAGGTGTTATTGTAACTTAGGTTAGGTTTTATTTTACAGGTACTTTTGTATTTATTTTAGCTAGGTAGTTATTAAATAGTTAATAACTATTTAATAACTATTCTACCTAGTTAAAATAAATACAAACTTGCCTGTAAAATAAAAATAAACCCTAAGATAGCTACAATGTAACTAGTAGTTATATTGTAGCTATCTCAGGCATGGTACCCCAGGATTGGCGTAAAGCTGATGTGGTGCCACTCTTCAAAAAGGGAAGCAGGGATGATCCAGGAAGCTATAGACCAGTTAGTCTGACATCAATAGTGGGGAAGATATTTGAAGGGATTATAAGGGATTATATTGATGAGCATATTCGTGTAAACAAGATTATGAGTTCTAATCAGCATGGCTTTAGGAGAAATAGATCATGTCAAACTAATCTAATTAGATTCTACGAGGAAGTAAGTAAAAATATAGATAAAGGGGAATCAGTTGATGTGATATACTTAGATTTTGCAAAGGCATTTGATACAGTGCCACATGAGAGATTAATGCACAAAATTAAGGGACTGGGAATAGCTGAAAATGTTAGCTCATGGATAAATAACTGGATAAAAGATAGGGAGCAACGAGTAGTAGTAAATGGATCATACTCAGATTGGACAAAGGTAATCAGTGGCGTCCCCCAGGGATCAGTACTGGGCCCTGTTCTTTTTAATATTTTTATAAATGACTTGGAGCAAGGATTAAATAGCGACATCTCTATTTTTGCAGATGATACTAAGTTAAGTAAGGTCATTAGGTCAGAGCAGGACGAACTCTCTTTACAAAGGGATTTGCTAAAATTAGAACTATGGGCAAGTGAATGGAAAATGAGATTTAATACGGAAAAATGCAAGGTTCTACATTTTGGAAGTAAAAACAAGCAGGCTACGTATTTTTTAAATGGGACAAGACTTAGCCAAACACAGGAGGAAAGGGATTTGGGAGTAGTAATAGATAACAAGCTAAAGATGGGTGCACAATGCAGGGCAGCGGCTTCAAAGGCTAATAAGATACTAGCATGTATTAAAAGAGGCATTGATTCAAGGGAGGAAAGCATAATTCTGTCATTATATAAAGCCCTGGTAAGACCTCACCTTGAGTTTGGAGTGCAGTTCTGGGGACCGATTGCTAAAAAAGATATTGCAGAACTAGAAAAAGTTCAGAGAAGGGCCACAAAGCTAATAAGGGGATTGGAGAAATTAACCTATGAGGAGAGGCTAGCCAAACTGGGTCTGTTTTCTTTAGAAAAAAGGCGCTTGAGAGGTGACATGATTACTTTATATAAATATATTCAAGGCCCATATACAGAGATGGCAGAAGCTCTGTTTATTCCAAGAAAATTGTTTCAGACAAGAGGTCATAATTTAAGGTTGGAGGAAAGGAGATTTAATCTCCTGCAACGGAAACGTTTTTTCACTGTAAGAGCAATAAAATTGTGGAACTCATTACCAAAGGAGGTAGTGAATGCCAATACCATAGATACATTTAAAAATAGTCTGGATAAATTTCTGTATATAAACAAAATTCATGGATATGATTGCTAGTATTAAATGGGTCACATTTTAATGGGGTCATTTAAGCTTAACTGGAGCTTTTTGTAAGTATTTTAGATTTGTATAGGTTGAACTCGATGGACTTCAGTCTTTTTTCAACCTTATCTACTATGTTACTATGTTACTATGTTTATTTTACAGGTAAGTATTTAATAAATAGAAATTATTTAGGTAATAATAGTAATTTTTATTTAGATTTATTGTAATTATATTTAAGTTAGGGGGTGTTAGGGTTAGGGTTAGACTTATGTTTAAGGGTTAATACATTTGGTATAGTGGCGGCGACATTGGGGGCGGCAGATTAGGGGTTAATAAATGTAGGTAGGTGGCGGCGATGTTAGGGAAGGCAGATTAGGGGTTAATAATATTTAACTAATGTTTGCGAGGCGGGAGTGCAATGGTTAATATGTTTATTATAGTGGCGGCGACGTTGGAGGCAGCAGATTAGGGGTTAATAAGTGTAGGTAGGTTGCGGCGACATTGGGGGCAGCAGATTAGAGGTTAATAAATATAATGTAGGTGTCGGCGATGTTGGGGCCAGCAGATTAGGGGTTCATAAGTATAATGTAGGTGGCGGCGGTGTCCGGAGTGGCAGATTAGGGGTTAATAAGTATAATGTAGGTGGCGGTGATGTTAGGGGTGGCAGATTAGGGGTTAATAATATTTAACTAATGTTTGCAAGGCGGGAGTGCGGCGGTTTAGGGGTTAATATGTTTATTCTAGTGGTGGCGATGTCTGGAGCGGCAGATTAGGGGTTAATATTTTTATTATAGTGTTTGCGATGCGGGAGGACCTCGGTTTAGGGGTTAATAGGTAGTTTATGGGTGTTAGTGTACTTTTTAACACTTTAGTTGTGAGTTTTATGCTACAGCGTTGTAGTGTAAAACTCATAACTACTGACTTTAAAATGCGTTAGGACTCTTGACGGGGTAGGGTTTACCGCTCACATTTTGGCCTCCCAGGACAGACTGGTAATACCAGCGCTATGGAAGTCCCATAGAAAAAAGGATTTACGAAGTTTACGTAAGTCGTTTTGCGGTAAGGCCAAAGAAGTGTGCGGTGCTCCTAAACCTGCAAGACTCGTAATAGCAGCGGGCGTAAAAATGCAGCGTTAGGACCTGTTAACGCTGCTTTTTTACCCTAACGCACAATTTATAATCTAGCCGACAGTTAACTAGATTTTCCAATATTGTTCAAAAACTGGGTGATATAAACTTCAATAAATTTTGTCAAGTCCTGTAGCTGCATGCAAATGTTTTAACTTAAGTTAACTACAATATATTACAAATCCCAGAAATCAAAAACAGCATTTCTTTTCAACTGGCTACAAAAAGACCTGCATTACTCCTAATTCAATTTAGTTATTTAAACAAACAACTGCCTTATCTTTTAAAGAAAATACAAACATTTATAATCATCACTTTTTGGAGAAAAATTGTGTTTTTTTATAACAAAGCAAAACTTTTCAAGGATTTTACAAGGAGGAAGTGAAACACATTTCTAACAGATTGATAAAACCTCAAAGGAGTCTAAGAAAATGTGCAATGAACAGTTTCACTTTCTGAACATTTTGAAGATTAAAGTCTAAAGCTTGAAAGATTTTTTCAACAAACATAAAGCATTGAAAATTCCTTTAATACCTTCCTTTTAGATGTAACTGAAAACAGAAATGTCATGTTTTACAACTGTAATTGTACCTTAAAGGGACATTAAACATTTTGAGATGGTAAGATCAAATTATAAATTGTATATATAAAAAAACTTTGCAAATACTCTCATTATTTATTTTGCCCCCGTTCCTGTAATTTCATTCTGACAATTGTGTGCTTTTCAGTTCCTGTTAGAAGTGGAAGTGCAGAACATATATTTCACACAGCCATTGACTGCACATTCTAGTGACTTATTTATAACTGTCTAATTGGCCTCAGCAGAGAAAGTAACCTAAGTTACAACATGGTAGCACCTCTTGCTTTAAAGACACTAAAACTTTACACTTTTTTGTAAAACCGCCTAAAAAGTCTATAAAAAGTAACTAACAAATACTTGTCTGGTACAAAAATGTCCCGATAAAGTCCATCACATTATCATAAAATGCACCAAATACTTGTGTACTCTACTTCACACCATGCAAGTACTGGTACAGATAGTCTTATGAAACGTAAACAAAAAGAAAGGGATAAATAGGATAACTCTATCAGAGAAACATATACACTGGTGATAAATGTACTCACGATGTAAGTGGCATTAATGATGAATAATTGAAAATGTGAGTGTAATATGTTTTGTACTTATAGTTCACCTCTATACAGTACCATTTTTGGAATTAATAGAAATAATGGTTATTCCGTTTCAATATGGGACTGTTAAGCTTACAAACTGCTGAGAGTGTAGGTCTTAAAATCAAGTCCTAATACATTAAAGGGACACTGAACCTAATTTTTTTCTTTTTAAGCAACTTTCTAATTTACTCCTATTATCAATGTTTCATCGTTCTCTTGCTATCTTTATTTTAAAAGCAGGAATGTAAATCTTAGCAGCCAGCCCATTTTAGGTTCAGCACCATGGATAGTGCTTGCTTATTGGAGGATTACATTTACCCACCAATAAACAAGCATAACCCAGGTTCTCAAGCAAAAATGGGCTGGCTCCTATGCATCACATTCCTGCTTTTAAATAAAGATAGCAAGAGAACGAAGAAAAATTGATAATAAGAGTAAATTAGAAAGTTGCTTAAAATTGCATGTTCTATCTGAATCATGAAAGAAAAAATTTGGGTTCAGTGTCCCTTTAAAAGGACACTAAAGTCGCAAATACACGTTCCTGATTCAGATAGAGCATACAGTTTTAAGTCACTTTGAAATTTACTTCCAATATCAAGTTGAACAACAGCTACTACTGAGCATGTGCAAGAGTTCACAGTAGACCTGTGCCGCTCGTGGCATTAGTCTCTTTTCAGGAGCTGAATTTATTATTGTGAAAGAACACTAACATCTGGATTTGCACAGATCTTAGTGTGCTGACTTCTCATAAGAATAAATCCAGCTCTGAAAAGAGACAACTGCCACGAGTGGCCACCTACTTCCGCATTTGAATCCTAGCGTAGGATCTGAATGCACACGTTTAGTTCTTGAATATTTATATGTGCTTGTGCTGATGGCTGCCATGTGATACAGGGCCCTGACAAATTGAAGTACATTTTTAAATTTGTGATAAAAAAAATCTGCTCATTTAAAATGTATTGCAAGTATTGCATTGTATTTTTATTATGCTCTTGTTGATTTTAACCTTCACAAAGGTTTATGATGATATGCCCCACAGGTGTGTTAAGCAGATCCACCAAAAACAATAAATACATAAACAGTGTGTGTGAATATATACTGTATATATATATATATATATATATACAGTATATCTATATATATACTATATAGTAGGAATATCCTCCTTAGATACCGTAGTTTTGATGGCAGCAGTCAGATCATTGGTTAGGAGTAGTGATGTTGCGAACCTAAAAATTTGGGTTCGCGAACAGCGAACGCGAACTGCAGCAAATGTTCGCGAACCAGGCGAACCGCCATAGACTTCAATAGGCAGGCGAATTTTAAAACCCACAGGGACTCTTTCTGGCCACAATAGTGATGGAAAAGTTGTTTCAAGGGGACTAACACCTGGACTGTGGCATGCCGGAGGGGGATCCATGGCAAAACTCCCATGAAAAATTACATAGTTGATGCAGAGTCTGGTTTTAATCCATAAAGGGCATAAATCACCTAACATTCCTAAATTGTTTGGAATAACGTGCTTTAAAACATCAGGTATGATGTTGTATCGATCAGGTAGTGTAAGGGTTACGCCCGCTTCACAATGCGCAGTGTAGGTGATATACCTGCCCTGTGACCATGCTTTGCAGACCAGGTATCAGTGGTCAGATGGACCCTTGCCCCAACACTGTGTGCCAGACATGCCATTATAGCAGACTTATATGGCTTTGGCGTTGCTTTTTGGTAATTAGAAGGCTGCTAAATGCCACTGCGCACCACACGTGTTTTATGCACAGCAGTGAAGGGGTTAATTAGGGAGCATGTAGGCAGCTTGTAGAGTTAATTTTAGCTTAAGTGTAGTGTAGTAGACAACCCAAAGTATTGATCTAGGCCCATTTTGGTATATTTCATGCCACCATTTCACCTCCAAATGCGATCAAATAAAAAAAAATTGTTCACTTTTTCACAAACTTTATGTTTCTCACAGAAATTATTTACAAACAACTTATGCAATTATGGCATAAATGGTTGTAAATGCTTCTCTGGGATCCCCTTTGTTCAGAAATAGCAGACTTATATGGCTTTGGCGTTGCTTTTTGGTAATTAGAAGGCTGCTAAATGCCACTGCGCACCAGACGTGTATTATGGCTAGCAGTGAAGGGGTTAATTAGGTAGTTTGTAGGGAGCTTGCAGGGTTAATTTTAGCTTTAGTGTAGAGATCAGCCTCCCACCTGACACATCAGACCCCCTGATCCCTCCCAAACAGCTCCCTTCCCTCCCCCACCCCACAATTGTCCCCGCCATCTTAAGTACTGGCAGAAAGTCTGCCAGAACTAAAATAAAAGGTTTTTATTTATTTTTTTAGCATATTTACATATGCTGTGGTGTAGCATCCCCCCTTAGCAACCAACCTCCCTGATCCCCCCCAAAACAGCTCTCTAACCCTCCCCATCTGCCTTATTGGTGGCCATCTTGAGTACTGGCAGCTGTCTGCTATTATTTCACAGTAAAAAAAGTGTTTTTTTTTTTAAATGTACACTACTGTTACACCAGATATGAGTGGTGGCACTGGGCACGTGGGCACAGTATACGCTGTGAGCCTGAGACACACGCTGGCAGGCAGGCAACTGCAATTAGATTAAACAGGAAAAAAAAAAAGCAGACTGATGTTCTAGCCCTAAAAAGGGCTTTTTGGGGTGCTGCCCTTACAGCAGAGATCAGATGAGTCCTTCAGGACTGTAGTGGACACTGAATACACTAGCCTAGCTATCGATTTCCCTATTAAATCAGCAGCAGCTACACTGTCCCTCCTCTAACTAAGAATGCAGCTTCCAAATGAATCTAAAATGGATGCTGTCCTGGATGTGGGAGGATCTGGGAGGGAGGGTCTGCTGCTTATTGGCTGTAATGTGTCTTCTGACTGTGAGGTAGAGGGTCAAAGTTTACTCAATGATAAAGAATAGGGGGCGGATCGAACATCGCATATGTTCGCCCGCCGCGGTGAACGCGAACATGCTATGTTCGCCGGGAACTATTCGCCGGTGAACTATTCACGACATCACTAGTTAGGAGTTCTTAGTAAAACATTATTAGCCTTTTGAAGAGTCCTCGAAACATCTAACTGCTCCAAAGTCTAAGGTAGGGAACAACTTCAGAAGCAGACTGCTGCTTCTTTTAACAGCTTGATAAATAGAGCCCAATAGCTCAAATTATATTGCATTAGCATAATGGACATTACTTTTTTAGCTTTATTTTTGCAATTTAATTAAATTACTTTGCTTATTGAAACCACCATTCATACAAAATATTTTATTTCCTAGCTATTGGCCTTTGTCTATAGAAAGAAAGAGCAATGATAATGAAGTCTGATATTCCTGCCTGCTCAGCCTATTTTAATGGACATATTCTTGAGGAAGTTACTGCACTAGCATTTGTGGTGAAATGCTTGTGCAATGATAAATGCTGACAGCGTAAGCTCTCTGCAGGAACTTAGCAATGTCCAGTGTACATGATTCACAATAGCTTGAGAGAAAAATAGTTCAGTTACACTTACAGGGGCTACACTTGCAGGGGCTACCCTCAGGGGATTCTCTAAAAAAAGGTGTTGTCCCTGTGAGTTGGTAAGATGTGTCCCATATAATGGATCTGGTTGAAAAGTGGAAACCTTGCTGGGGAGAGCAAATTTAGCAGGTCGTGCAATGGTTTTAGCATACAGTATCTACTAGTCAGCTCTATTTTCGTATACATATGTTTTACCATGAAGGTAATAGGGTGTTTTGCATAAATTGACTCAATCTCTACACCTTTTAGTTTGCAAGGAAAAAATAAGCAAAAAAAACCCAACCCCAGCAAGATCTACAGAAGAAAATGTTTACAGAATATGCCAGAGCTGGCAGATACATTTCAGCTTCATGTACTAGCAGAGATAGGAAAACATAATTTATGTAAGAACTTACCTGATAAATTCATTTATTTCATATTAGCAAGAGTCCATGAGCTAGTGACGTATGGGATATACATTCCTACCAGGAGGGGCAAAGTTTCCCAAACCTCAAAATGCCTATAAATACACCCCTCACCACACCCACAAATCAGTTTAACGAATAGCCAAGAAGTGGGGTGATAAGAAAAAAGTGCGAAAGCATAAAAAATAAGGAATTGGAATAATTGTGCTTTATACAAAAAAATCATAACCACCACAAAAAAAGGGTGGGCCTCATGCACTCTTGCTAATATGAAAGAAATGAATTTATCAGGTAAGTTCTTACATAAATTATGTTTTCTTTCATGTAATTAGCAAGAGTCCATGAGCTAGTGACGTATGGGATAATAAATACCCAAGATGTGGAACTTCCACGCAAGAGTCACTAGAGAGGGAGGGATAAAATAAAGACAGCCAATTCCGCTGAAAAAATAATCCACACCCCAAAATAAAGTTTAAATCTTATAATGAAAAAAACTGAAATTATAAGCAGAAGAATCAAACTGAAACAGCTGCCTGAAGTACTTTTCTACCAAAAACTGCTTCAGAAGAAGAAAACACATCAAAATGGTAGAATTTAGTAAAAGTATGCAAAGAAGACCAAGTGGCTGCTTTGCAAATCTGATCAACCGAAGCTTCATTCCTAAACGCCCAGGAAGTAGAAACTGACCTAGTAGAATGAGCTGTAATCCTTTGAGGCGGAGTTTTACCCGACTCGACATAAGCATGATGAATCAAAGATTTTAACCAAGATGCCAAAGAAATGGCAGAGGCCTTCTGACCTTTCCTGGAACCGGAAAAGATAACAAATAGACTAGAAGTCTTTCGGAAATCTTTAGTAGCTTCAACATAATATTTCAAAGCTCTAACTACATCCAAAGAATGCAACGATCTTTCCTTAGAATTCTTAGGATTAGGACACAATGAAGGAACCACAATTTCTCTACTAATGTTGTTAGAGTACACAACTTTAGGTAAAAATTTAAATGAAGTTCGCAACACCGCCTTATCCTGATGAAAAATCAGAAAAGGAAATTCACAAGAAAGAGCAGATAACTCTGAAACTCTTCTAGCAGAAGAGATGGCCAAAAGGAACAGGACTTTCCAAGAAAGTAATTTAATGTCCAGAGAATGCATAGGTTCAAACGGAGGAGCTTGTAAAGCCCCCAGAACCAAATTCAAACTCCAAGGAGGAGAGATTGACTTAATGACAGGTTTGATACGAACCAAAGCCTGAACAAAACAATGAATATCAGGAAGATTAGCAATCTTTCTGTGAAACAACACAGAAAGAGCAGAAATTTGTCCTTTCAAAGAACTTGCAGACAAACCTTTATCCAGACCATTGTGAAGAAATTGTAAAATTATAGGAATTCTAAAAGAATGCCAGGAAAAATGATGAGAAGAGCACCAAGAAATGTAAGTCTTCCAGACTCGATAATATATCTTCCTAGGCACAGATTTACGAGCCTGTAACATAGTATTAATTACAGAGTCAGAGAAACCTCTATGACTGAGAATCAAGCGTTCAATCTCCATACCTTCAAATTTAATGATTTGAGATCCTGATGGAAAAAAGGGCCTTGAGATAGAAGGTCTGGTCTTAACGGAAGAGTCCAAGGTTGGCAAGTAGCCATCCGAACAAGATCCGCATACCAAAACCTGTGAGGCCATGCTGGAGCCACCAGCAGAACAAACAAACGCTCCTTTCGAATCTTGGAGATCACTCTTGGAAGAAGAACCAGAGGCGGAAAGATATAAGCAGGATGATACTTCCAAGGAAGTGACAACGCATCCACTGCCTCCGCCTGAGGATCCCTGGATCTGGACAGATACCTGGGAAGTTTCTTGTTTAGATGAGAAGCCATCAGATCTATTTCTGGAAGACCCCAGATTTGAACAATCTGAAGAAACACCTCTGGGTGAAGAGACCATTTGCCCGGATGTAACGTCTGGCGACTGAGATAATCCACTTCCCAATTGTCTACACCTGGGATGTGAACCGCAGAAATTAGACAGGAGCTGGATTCCGCCCAAGCAAGTATCCGAGATACTTCTTTCATAGCCAGAGGACTGTGAGTCCCCCCTTGATGATTGACATATGCCACGGTTGTGACATTGTCCGTCTGAAAACAAATAAACGATTCTCTCTTCAGAAGAGGCCACGACTGAAGAGCTCTGAAAATCGCACGGAGTTCCAAAATGTTGATAGGTAATCTCGCCTCCCAAGATTCCCAAACCCCCTGCGCTGTCAGAGACCCCCATACAGCTCCCCAACCTGTCAGACTCGCATCTGTAGAGATCACAGTCCAGGTTGGAAGAACAAAAGAAGCCCCTTGAACTAAACGATGGTGATCTGTCCACCACGTCAGAGAGTGTCGTACAATCGGATTTAAAGATATTAACTGAGATATCTTTGTATAATCCCTGCACCACTGGTTCAGCATACAAAGCTGAAGAGGTTGCATGTGAAAACGAGCAAAGGGGATCGCGTCCGATGCAGCAGTCATAAGACCTAGAATTTCCATGCAAAAGGCTACCGAAGGAAATGATTGAGACTGAAGGTTTCGACAAGCTGAAACCAATTTCAGACGTCTCTTGTCCGTCAGAGACAAAGTCATGGACACTGAATCTATTTGGAAACCTAAAAAGGTTACCTTTGTCTGAGGAAACAATGAACTCTTTGGTAAATTGATCCTCCAACCATGTTCTTGAAGAAATGACACAAGTCGATTCGTATGAAATTCTGCTAAATGTGAAGACTGAGCAAGTACCAAGATATCGTCCAAATAAGGAAATACCACAATACCCTGTTCTCTGATTACAGATAGCAGGGCACCGAGAACCTTTGAAAAAATCCTTGGAGCTGTTGCTAGGCCGAACGGCAGAGCCACAAATTGGTAATGCTTGTCTAGAAAAGAGAATCTCAGAAACTGATAATGATCTGGATGAATCGGAATATGCAGATATGCAACCTGTAAATCTATTGTGGACATATAATGCCCTTGCTGAACAAAAGGCAGAATAGTCCTTATAGTTACCATTTTGAATGTTGGTATCCTTACATAACGATTCAATATTTTTAAATCCAGAACTGGTCTGAAGGAATTCTCCTTCTTTGGTACAATGAATAGATTGGAGTAAAACCCCAGACCCTGTTCCAGAACTGGAACTGGCACAATTACTCCAGCCAACTCTAGATCTGAAACACATTTCAGAAATGCTTGAGCCTTCACTGGATTTATTGGAATGCGAGAAAGAAAAAATCTTCTTGCAGGAGGCCTTACCTTGAAACCTATTCTGTACCCTTGTGAAACAATGTTCTGAATCCAAAGACTGTGAATCGAATTGATCCAAATTTCTTTGAAAAATCGTAATCTGCCCCCTACCAGCTGTGCTGGAATGAGGGCCGCACCTTCATGTGGACTTGGGAGCTGGCTTTTGCTTTCTAAAAGGCTTGGATTTATTCCAGACTGGAGATGGTTTCCAAACTGATACTGATCCTTTAGGGGAAGGATCAGGCTTCTGTTCCTTATTCTGACGAAAGGAACGAAAACGATTAGCAGCCCTATATTTACCTTTAGATTTTTTATCCTGAGGTAAAAAAGTTCCTTTCCCCCCAGTAACAGTTGAAATAATAGAATCCAACTGGGAACCAAACAATTTATTACCTTGGAAAGAAAGGGAAAGCAAAGTTGACTTAGAAGACATATCTGCATTCCAAGTTTTAAGCCATAAAGCTCTTCTAGCTAAAATAGCTAAAGACATATACCTGACATCAACTCTAATGATATCAAAGATGGCATCACAAATAAAGTTATTAGCATGTTGAAGAAGTTTAACAATGCTATGAGTATTATGATCTGACACTTGTTGTGCCAAAGCCTCCAACCAAAAAGTGGAAGCTGCCGCAACATCAGCCAAAGAAATAGCAGGTCTAAGAAGATTACCTGAACATAAATAAGCTTTCCTTAGAAAGGAATAAATTTTCCTATCTAAAGGATCCTTAAAGGAAGTATGTCAGATGGCACAGGATACAATTTCTTAAACCTTTTAGAAGGAGTAAATGAATTACCCAGATTATTCCTTTCCCTAGAAATTACTTCAGAAATAGCATCAGGGACAGGAAAAACTTCCGGAATAACTGTAGGAGGTTTAAAAACCGAATTTAAACGCTTAGTAGATTTAGTATCAAGAGGACTAGATTCCTCCATCTCTAATGCGATTAAAACTTCTTTAAGTAAAGAACAAATAAATTCCATTTTAAATAAATATGAAGATTTATCAGTGTCAATATCTGAGACAGAATCCTCTGAACCAGAAAAATCATCATCAGAAACAGACAAATCAGAATGATGATGTTCATTTAAAAATTCATCTGAAAAATGAGAAGTTTTAAAAGACCTTTTACGTTTACTGGAAGGAGGAATAACAGACATAGCCTTCCTAATAGATTTAGAAACAAAATCTCTTATATTAACAGGAACATCCTGAGTATTAGATGTTGATGGAACAGCAACAGGTAATGGTATATTACTAATGGAAATACTATCTGCATTAGCAAGCTTAACATGACATTCATCACAAACTACAGCCGGAGGGACAGATACCACAAGTTTACAGCAGATACACTTAACTTTGGTGGAACCAGCATCAGGCAGCGTTTTTCCAGAAGTAGCTTCTGATCCAGGGTCAATCTGAGACATCTTGCAATTTGTAAGAGAAAAAACAACATATAAAGCAAAATCTATCAATTCCTTAAAAGGCAGTTTCAGGAATGGGAAAAAAAGCCAATGAACAAGCCTCTAGCAACCAGAAGCAAATGAAAAATGAGACAAATAATGGGAGAAAAAAGGTGGAGACATAAATGACGCCAAGAATGACGCCACATCCGGTAACGCCGACATTTTTGCCGCAAAACGTCAAAAAAATGACGCAAACACGAACAACTTCCGGCGACAAGTATGACGCCGGAAATGACATAGAAAATTTTTTTGCGCCAAAAAGGTCCGCGCCAAGAATGACGCAATAAAATGAAGCATTTTCAGCCCCCGCGAGCCTAACAGCCCACAGGGAAAAAAAGTCAATTTTTAAGGTAAGAAAAAATGTTTTAATTCATATGCATTATCCCAAATAATGAAACTGACTGTCTGAAATAAGGAATATTGAACATCCTGAATCAAGGCAAATAAATGTTTAACCCCTTAACGACTGA
Source organism: Bombina bombina (assembly GCF_027579735.1). Classification (NCBI taxonomy): domain Eukaryota; kingdom Metazoa; phylum Chordata; class Amphibia; order Anura; family Bombinatoridae; genus Bombina; species Bombina bombina. The sequence continues at coordinate 914,365,567 of NC_069503.1, forward strand.
GGACGTGCAGGGTACGTCCTCAGAAAAAAGGCAGTTAACGCCTGAGAACGTACCCTGCACGTCCTCAGTGTGGAAAGCAGCTGGAAGCGATCCTGCTCGCTTCCAGCTGCTTTCCGGTTATTGCAGTGATGCCTCGATATGGAGGCATCCTGCAATAACCTTTTTAAGTCATCCGGTGCAGAGAGAGCCACTCTGTGGCCCTCTCTGCACCGGAGATCGGTGGCTCCCTGCGTTGGTGGGTGGGAGCCGGACCGGGAGGCGGGTGGCGGCCATCGATGGCCCTGTTGTTGTGAAGGGGGGCGGGATCATGGGCGGGGGTGGCTGGGGGCGCGCACGGGGAGGGAGCAGGTGGGAACCGCTACACTACAGAAAATGTGGAAATAAAAAATATAAAAAAATGTCAAAATAATAAAAAAAAAACGATCAGCAAGGTGGTGGGGGTTTGTCTGTGTGTGTGGGGGGGGGGGAAGCTACACTACAGAAAAAAAAAAACAAACAAAAAAAAAGCACTTTTTATTGTAAACTGGGTACTGGCTGCCAGTACCCAAGATGGCCCCCAATAAGGCAGAGGGGAGGGTTAGAGAGCGGTTTTGGGGGGGGATCAGGGAGGTTGGGGGCTAAGGGGGGGATCCTACACAGTAGCATATGTAAATATGCTAAAAAAAAAATCATTTTTTTTTAAAACCCTTTTATTTTAGTACTGGCAGACTTTCTGCCAGTACTTAAGATGGCGGGGACAATTGTGGGGTGGGGGAGGGAAGGGAGCTGTTTGGGAGGGATCAGGGGGTGGGATGTGTTAGATGGGAGGCTGATCTCTACACTAAAGCTAAAATTAACCCTGCAAGCTCACTACAAACTCCCTAATTAACCCTTTCACTGCTAGCCATAATACACGTGTGAGGCGCAACAGGATTTAGTGGCCTTCTAATTACCAGAAAGCAATGCCAAAGTCATATATGTCTGCTATTTCTGAACAAAGGGGATCCCAGACAAGCATTTACAACCATTTGTGCCATAATTGCACAAGCTGTTTGTAAATGATTTCAGTGAGAAACCTAAAATTGTGAAAAATTTTACGTTTTTTTTAATTTGATCGCATTTGGCGGTGAAATGGTGGCATGAAATATACCAAAATGTGCCTAGATCAATACTTGGGGGTTGTCTACTACACTACACTAAAGCTAAAATTAACCCTACAAGCTCCCTAAAAGCTCCCTAATTAACCCCTTAACTGCTGGGCATGATACACTTGAGGTGCGCAGTGGCATTTAGCGGCCTTCTAATTACCAAAAAGCAACGCCAAAGCCATATATGTGTGCTATTTCTGAACAAAGGGGATCCCAGAGAAGAATTTACAACCATTTATGCCATAATTGCACAAGTTGTTTGTAAATAATTTCAGTGAGAAATCGAAAGTTTGTGAAAAAATTTGTGAAAAAGTGAACGATTTTTTGTATTTGATCGCATTTGGCGGTGAAATGGTGGTATGAAATATACCAAAATTGGCCTAGATCAATACTTTGGGATGTCTACTAAAAAAAAATATATACATGTCAAGGGATATTCAGGAATTCCTGAAAGATATCAGTGTTCTAATGTAACTAGCGCTAATTTTGGAAAAAAATGGTTTGGAAATAGCAAAGTGCTACTTGTATTTATGGCCCTATAACTTGCAAAAAAAGCAAAGAACATGTAAACATTGGGTATTTCTAAACTCAGGACAAAATTTAGAAACTATTTAGCATGGGTGTTTTTTGGTGGTTTTAGATATGTAACAGATTTTGGGGGTCAAAGTTAGAAAAAGTGTGTTTTTTTTCCATTTTTCCTCATATTTTATCATTTTTTTTATAGTAAATTATAAGATATGATGAAAATAATGGTATCTTTAGAAAGTCCATTTAATGGCGAGAAAAACGGTATATAATATGTGTGGGTACAGTAAATGAGTAAGAGGAAAATTACAGCTAAACACAAACACCGCAAAAATGTAAAAATAGCCTTGGTCCCAAACGGACAGAAAATGGAAAAGTGCTGTGGTCATTAAGGGGTTAAACACATATATTTAGAACTTTATATAAAAGTGCCCAACCATAGCTTAGAGTGTCACAAAAATAAGGCTTACTTACCCCAGGACACTCATCTACATGTAGTAGAAAGCCAAACCAGTACTGAAACGAGAATCAGTAGAGGTAATGGTATATAAGAGTATATCGTCGATCTGAAAAGGGATGTAAGAGATGAATCTCTACGACCGATAACAGAGAACCTATGAAATAGATCCCGTAGAAGGAGACCATTGAATTCAAATAGGCAATACTCTCTTCACATCCCTCTGACATTCACTGCAACACTGAGAGGAAAACCGGGCTCCAGCCTGCTGCGAAGCGCATATCAACGAAGAATCTAGCACAAACTTACTTCACCACCTCCATGGGAGGCAAAGTTTGTAAAACTGATTTGTGGGTGTGGTGAGGGGTGTATTTGTAGGCATTTTGAGGTTTGGGAAACTTTGCCCCTCCTGGTAGGAATGTATATCCCATACGTCACTAGCTCATGGACTCTTGCTAATTACATGAAAGAAAACTCATTTAACAAAAAGGAAAATACACTTTTTTTTGCATAATTTTATTATGATTTCTGCCGTGCACCTTAAATTTTTGCAAAATAAATTTGTTACAAATTTTAGTGTAATTTAACTATACAATTTTTTTACTGCATATTTTTAATTCAAGGTTTTGTTTATTCGCTTTATACAATTTTTAAATTACAACAGTGGCTTCATAATACTGGACAGAGAATTTTAGAGAATCAGCCTTCAAATCTGCAATAGGTGTTCCTACAGTATTATTAATGTTACCATAACATTAATAGCAAATTTGTGTAATTACTCTAATCCTTAGATAACCTTTGGTAAATCTGAGCATGGATATATTGAGAGATTGAGCAGATTACAGCTTCCAATGTTTCTATTCTCAACCTGTATCTTCAGTTATAATACACTATAAAAATAAAGTACCTTAAAGGGACATAACACCCAATATGTTTTTTTCATGATTCAGATAGAACATACAATTTTAAACAACTTTCCAATTTACTTCTATTATAAAATGTTCTTTGTTTTCTTGTCATCCTTTGTTGAAAAGGAGAGGTGTAATCTCAGGACCATGCACGTGTCTGCAGCACTATATAACAGCAGTTTTGCAACAATGTTATACATTAGCAAGAGCACTAGTCATGTAGGTGCTTCAGGCACGTGCACGCTACCTACCTAGGTATCTCTTTAACAAAGAATAACATGAGAACAAAGCAAATTTGATAATAGAAGTAAGTTGGAAACTTTTAAAATTGTATTTATCTGAATAATGAAAGAAAAATGTTGGGTTTCATGTCCCTTTACGTACGTCTTGCTTTTCTGTAAAATTGTCTGTGCCCCACATTTCCCAGTGAGGCCACAAAGCAAATTGTTTAACCTGCAACTTCTGCAACTCAAAACAGCTGGTTTACGTAGTTTGTAACATTTTGCAAACCTAGCAAACAGATTTTGCTTTTTAATCTCTCTAAGGAATAACATACGGGTAGATTATGAGTTTTGTGCTAAACAGTGTGCGAAACTTACGCCAAAAAAGTTGCGTTATTTCACTCCCCATAGCGCTGCCATTATGAGTTACTGAAAAGCCTCCTTGTGCTGTGTGGTATGGTGCGTTAAGCTCCATACCGCACAAAATCCAAGGGCTGCTTTGACGTGCTCGTGCATGCTTTCCCCCATAGACATCAATGGGGAGAGAGTGTTACAAAAAAACTAACACCTGAAGTGCGGAATGAAAAATCTCCGTAACGCATCCCCATTGATATCTATGGGGAAAAAAAAGTTAAACACCCTAAAATAAACCCCAAGTCTAAACACCCCTAATCCGCCACCCCAGACATCGCCGACAACTTAATAAAGTTATTAACCACTAATCTGCTGCCCCCGACATCACCAAACTAATAAAAGTTATTAACCCCTATTCCGCTGCTCCCCGACATCGCCTCCACTATAATAAAGTTATTAACCCCTATTCCACTGCTCCCTGACATTACCGCAAATATAATAAAGTTATTAACCCCTAATTCGCCACTCTCCGACATTGCCGCCTCTATAATAAAGTTATTAACCCCTATTCCACCGCTCCCTGACATCGCCGCCACTATAATAAAGTTATTAAATCCTATTCCGCCCCTCCCCCCGACATCGCCGACACTATAATAAAGTTATTTACCCCTAATTTGCCGCTCCCTGACATCGCCGATACTAAATAAACCTATTAACCCCTAAAACGCCGGCCCCCCACATTGCAAAACACTAAATTAATTAACCCCTAAACCTAACACCCCCCCCAACTTTAAATTACAATACTACTATCTTAAAATAAATAAAAACTTACCTGTGAAATAAAAATAAACCTAACATTAAACTATAAATTAACCTAACATTACTATTCTAATAAAATAAAAAAAATACTACCAATTAAAAAATCTAAATTACAAATTTAAAAAAACCTAACACTACGAAAAAAATGAATACATCTAAAATTACAAAAAATAATAAACACTAAATTACTAAAAATAAAAAACACTAACGGCTAGATTACGAGTTTGGCGTTAGCCTTAAAAAGCAGCGTTAAGGGGTCCTAACACTGCTTTTTAACGCCCGCTGGTATTACGAGTTTGGCAGGTACAGGTGTACCGCTCACTTTTCTTCCGCGACTTTTCCATACCGCAAATCCCCTTACGTCAATTGCATATCCTATCTTTTTAATGGGATTTTCCTAACGCTGGTATTACAAGTCTTGAGCGGTACAGCCTCTACCTCCAAGACTCCTACCGCATATAAAAGTCAGTAGTTAAGAGTTTTATGGGCTAACGCCAGAAAATAAAGCTCTTAACTAAAGTGCAACAAAGTACACTAACACCCATAAACTAACTATTAACCCCTAAACCGAGGCCCCCCCTCATCGCAAACACTATAATAAAATTATTTAACCCCTAATCTGCCGACTGGACATCGCCGCCACCTACATTATACCTATGAACCCCTAATCTGCTGCCCCTAACATCGCCGATACCTACATTATATTTATTAACCCCTAATCTGCCGCCCCCAACGTCGCCGCCACCTAACTACAATTATTAACCCCTAATCTGCCGACCGGACATCGCCGCCACTATAATAAATGTATTAACCCTTAAACCGCCGCACTCCCGCCTCGCAAACACTATAAAATTTGTTATTAACCCATAATCTGCCGTCCTTAACATCGCCGCCACCTACATACAATTATTAACCCCTAATCTGCTGCTACTATATTAAATGTATTAACCCCTAAACCTAAGTCTAACCCTAACCCTAACACCCCCCTAACTTAAATCTATTTTTAATAAATCTAAATAAAATTACTATAATTAAATAAATTATTCCTATTTAAAACTAAATACTTACCTATAAAATAAACCCTAATATAGCTACAATATAACTAATAGTTACATTGTAGCTATTTTAGGATTTATTTTTATTTTACAGGCAACTTTGTATTTATTTTAACTAGTTTTTAAATAGTTATTAACTATTTAATAACTACCTAGCTAAAATAAATACAAAAGTACCTGTAAAATAAACCCTAACCTAAGTTACAATTACACCTAACACTACTCTATAATTAAATTCATTACCTAAACTACCTACAATTAAATACAATTAAATTAAATAAACTAAATTACGAAGAAAACCCCCCACTAAATTACAGAAAAAAAAAGAAATTACAATATATTAAACTAATTACACCTAATCTATTCCCCCTAATACAATAAAAAAGCCCCCCAAAATAATAAAATTCCCTACCCTACACTAAATTACAAATAGCCCTTAAAAGGGCCTTTTGCGGGGCATTGCCCCAAAGTAACCAGCTCTTTTACCAGCCCTTAAAAGGGCTTTTTGCGGGGCATTGCCCAAAAATAATCAGCTCTTTTACCTGTAAAAAAAAAGAAATACAATACCCCCCAACATTACAACCCACCACCCATATACCCCTACCCTAAAACCCACCCGATCCCCCCTTAAAAAAACCTAACACTACCCCATTGAAGATCACCCTACTTTGAGCCGTCTTCACCCAGCCGGGCACCACTGGTCATCCGATGGGGCAGAAGAGGATATCCGGACCAGCAGAAGTCTTCATCCTATCCGGGCAGAAGAGGACATCCGGACCGGGAGACATCTTCATTCAAGCGGCATCTTCTATCTTCATCCATCCGACGAGGAACGGCTCCATCTTGAAGACCTCCGGCGCGGAACATCCTTCTCGGCCGATGGACTAACGACGAATGAATATTCCTTTAAATGACGTCATCCAAGATGGCGTCCCTCGAATTCCGATTGGCTGATAGGATTCTATCAGCCAATCGGAATTAAGGTAGGAAAAATCCGATTGGTTGATTTTATCAGCCAATCGGATTGAAGTTCAATCCGATTGGCTGATTGGATCAGCCAATAGAATTGACCTCGGCCGAGAAGGATGTTCCGCGCCGGAGGTTCAAGGTAGGGTGATCTTCAATGGGGTAGTGTTAGGTTTTTTTAAGGGGGGATCGGGTGGGTTTTAGAGTAGGGGTGTGTGGGTGGTGGGTTGTAATGTTGGGGGGGGTATTGTATTTCTTTTTTTTACAGGTAAAAGAGCTGATTACTTTGGGGCAATGCCCCGCAAAAAGCCCTTTTAAGGGCTGGTAAAAGAGCTGGTTACTTTGGGGCAATGCCCCGCAAAAGGCCCTTTTAAGGGCTATTTGTAATTTAGTGTAGGGTAGGGAATTTTATTATTTTGGGGGGCTTTTTTATTTTATTAGGGGGATTAGGTTAGGTGTAATTAGTTTAAAATATTATAATTTCTTTTTTTTCCCTGTAATTTAGTGGGGGGTTTTCTTCGTAATTTAGTTTATTTAATTTAATTATATTTAATTGTAGGTAGTTTAGGTAATGAATTTAATTATAGAGTAGTGTTAGGTGTAATTGTAACTTAGGTTAGGGTTTATTTTACAGGTACTTTTGTATTTATTTTAGCTAGGTAGTTATTAAATAGTTAATAACTATTTAATAACTATTGTGCCTAGTTAAAATAAATACAAAGTTGCCTGTAAAATAAAAATAAATCCTAAAATAGCTAAAATGTAACTATTAGTTATATTGTAGCTATATTAGGGTTTATTTTATAAGTAAGTATTTAGTTTTAAATAGGAATAATTTATTTAATTATAGTAATTTTATTTAGATTTATTAAAGATAGATTTAAGTTAGGGGGGTGTTAGGGTTAGACTTAGGTTTAGGGGTTAATACATTTAATATAGTAGCGGCGACGTTGGGGGCGACAGATTAGGGGTTAATAATTGTAGTTAGGTGGCGGCGACGTTGGGTGCGGCAGATTAGGGGTTAATAAATATAATGTAGGTGTTGGCGATGTTAGGGGCAGCAGATTAGGGGTTCATAGGTATAATGTAGGTGTCGGCGGTGTCCGGAGCGGCAGATTAGGGGTTAATAATATAATGCAGGTGGCGAGGATGTCAGGGACGGCAGATTAGGGGTTAATAAGTGTAAGGTTAGGGGTGTTTAGACTCGGGGTTCATGTTAGGGTGTTAGGTGTAGACTTAGAAAGTATTTTCCCATAGGAAACAATGGGGCTGCGTTAGGAGCTGAACGCTTCTTTTTTGCAGGTGTTAGGTTTTTTTCCAGCCGTCTCAGCCCCATTGTTTCCTATGGGGAGATCGAGCACGAGCACGTTTTGCCAGCTTACCGCTACAGTAAGCAACGCTGGTATTACAGGGAGAAGTGGCGCTAAATTTGCTCAACGCTCACTTTTCTGAGGCTAATGCAGCCATTCAAAAATCTTGTAATACCAGAATTGTTTAAAGTGAGTGCTGGAAAAAAAAGGCTCGTTAGCAAAGCAAGTTTTTACCGACAAAACTTGTAATCTAGCCGTAAGCTTACGAAAAATAATAAACAAAATTATCAAAAATAAAAACAATTACACCTAATCTAATAGCCCTATAAAAATAAAAAGCACCCCAAAAATAAAAACACCCCCTAGCCTACAATAATCTACCAATAACCCATAAAAGGGCCTTTTGTAGGGCATTGCCCTAAGTTAAACAGCTCTTTTACTTGTAACAAATAAAAAGACCCCTCAACAGTAAAACCCAACACCCAACCAACCCCCCAAAATAAAAAACCTAACTCTAAAAAAAACCCTAAGCTACCCTTTGCCCCTAAAGGAGCATTTGTATGTGCATTGCCCTTAAAAGGCCATTCAGCTCTTTTAAAAAAGTCCAAAGCCCTAATCTAAAAAAAAAACACCCAAAAAAAACGAAAAAAACCAACCTAACACTAACCCCAGAATATCTACTCATGGTTCCTGAAGTCCGGACATCCATCTCCATCCAGGCGGCGAGAAGTCTTCATCCAGGCGGCGATATCTTCATCCATCTGGGGGCATCTTCTATCTTCATCCCGGAGGCGCAGAGCAGAGCCATCCTGGAAGCCAAAGACATCCTGCATGGAGCGTCCTCTTCATACGATCGCCGCCGTACACTGAAGTTGAATGCAAGGTAGCCGTTTCAAAATGGCGTACCTTGCATTCCTATTGGCTGATTTGATTCGTCAAATTCAAATCAGCCAATAGGATGATAACTTCTGAAATCCTATTGGCTGTTCAAATCAGCAAATAGGATTTCAGTAGCTCTCATCCTATTGGCTGTTTTGAACAGCCAATAATATTATAGTAGCTCTCATCCTATTGGCTGTTTTGAACAGCCAATAGGATTTCAGAAGCTCTCATCGTATTGGCTGATTTGAATTTGAAGAATCAAATCAGCCAATAGGTATTCAAGGTATGCCATTTTTAAACGGCTTCCTTGCATTCAACTTCAGTGTACAGCGGTGACCGTATGAAGAGGATGCTCCGCGCAGGATGTCTTCTGCTTCCAGGATGACTCTGCTCTGTGCCGCCGGGATGAAGATAGAAGAAGCCCCCGGGATGGATTAAGATATCGCCACCTGGATGAAGACTTCTCGCCGCCTGGATGGAGATGGATGTCCGGACTTCAGGAACCGTGAGTAGATATTCTGGAGTTAGTGTTAGTCTATTTTTTCATTTTTTGTGGGGTTTTTTTTTTTTAGATTAGGGCTTTGGGCTTTTTTAAAAGAGCTGAATGCCCTTTTAAGGGCATTGAAAAAGAGATGAATGCCCTTTTAAGGGCAACGCCCATACAAATGCCCCTTTAGGGGCAATAGGTAGCTTAGGTTTTTTTTGAGTTAGTTTTTATTATTTTGGGGGTTGTTTGGGTGGTGGGTTTTACTATTGGGGGACTTTGTATTTTTTTTACAGGTAAAAGAGCTGTTTAACTTGGGGCAATGCCCTACAAAAGGCCCTTTTAAGGGCTATTGGTAGTTTATTGTAGGCTAAGTGTTTTTTATTTTTCATAATTTAGTGTTTATTATTTTTTGTAATTTTTGATTTTTTTAATTTTTTCGTAGTGTTAGGTTTTTTAAATTTGTAACTTAGATTTTTTTAATTGGTAGTATTTTTTTATTTTTTTTTAGGTTAATTTATATTTTAATGTTAGGTTTATTTTTATTTTACAGGTAAGTTTTGATTTATTTTAAGATAGTTATATTGTAATTTAAAGTTAGGGGGTGTTAGGTTTAGAGGTTAATTGTTTTATTTAGTATTTTGCGACATGGGGGGCTGGCGGTTTAGGGGTTAATAGGTTTATTTAGTGGCTGCGATGTGGAAGGCCAGAGGTTTAGGGGTTAATAGGTTTATTTAGTGGCGGCGATGTGGGAGGCCGGAAGTTTAGGGGTTAATAACTTTATTACAGTGGCGACTATGTCAGGGAGCGGCGGATTAGGGGTTAATAGCTTTATTATAGTGTCGGTGATGTCGGGGGGCGGCGGAGTAGGGGTTATTAGGTTTATTTAATTGTCGCCATGTGGGTGGGTGGCAGATTAGGGGTTAATAAGCTTTAAATAGTGTTAGCGATGTGGGAGGGTGGCGATTTAGGGGTTAATAGGTAGTTTACGGGTGTTAGTCTACTGTGTAACATTTTAGATATGAGTTTTGTGAAACATTTTTGTTGCACGAAACTCATAACTACTGCTCTCAGATGGCGGTATGGATCGCTTCGGTATAGGCTGTAACGCAAGCATTTTAGCCTCAACGCACAACCTGTAATACCGGCGCTATGAAAATCCCACGCAAAAACATAATTTTTTTGAGTGCGGAATGGACGTTGCGTTACAGGCTAAAATGCTTGTGGTATAGCTATACCGACACGACTTGTCATTTGCGTTACTAGCCACTACGCTGGAATTGCCATTTTTTCAGTGTTAAAAGCCGTAACTCAAAACTCGTAATCTACCTGATAGGTATTAATGAGACTGGAGATATGCAAAGGTTGCAGAGGATGACAGTGAATTTGCCTTACTGGTATGAGATAAAAATGGAAACATGGTTGTGATCTTGCATTTATTTATAAAGACAGAACCATACTAAAGTGGCTAATTTTGAGTAAACTAAATACTTGATTAGTTACAATGCACAACTTTAGATCTGTATTAGATGCATCGTATATCTTAACATGTAAAATCAGATATATTTTGTCTTTTAAAGAATGCTATGCATAGCTAACTACTATGCGTTTTTTTCAATTTTCCTTTCGTCTTTGCAAAATGCACTATTGATTCTTGTACTCAAAGATGATAAAAGAGTCAGTAGCGCGTGAATAAAATGCAGTTGTAGAAAACCAGAGCCTTGAAAAACAACAATTCCATTAAAGCAAAAAGGTCAATTTGAGGACATTGCATCACAATATAAATCGGATTATAATCTTGTGTTGGCCAACAGACAGCTACATCAAATTAGTTTTCTTTTAAAAGTACACTACGTTCACGTGCTATTAGAACATGTTTCCATATCTTAATATGTTGCTTTTTGTTATTCCAAAGTGTTTTTTATGGTCTTGTAGTGTTTGTTACATTTATGAAGCTGTGTGTAATATAAAGAAAAAAAAGCAACAGAAATATATACTATTTAGTATATACTGTATTATATTTTTAAATTTTCATTATTCAGATTTACTAAAATGATCAAATTCTGCAGTCTTTTTTATGTGCACTCTAAGGCACCAGCTACTATTGAACATGTGCAATAATTGACAGTATATATATATGTATATGAGTATGTGATTGGCTGATGGTTGTCACATGATACAAGATGAAGGAAAATTGAACTAACTAACATTTCTCAGAAAATAATATGTTGCTCATTTAAAATTTTAAGTAGGTGTTATAACATTTTCTATTTTTATTATGCATGTGTTGATTATGCAGTTCTACTGTATTAAATGGTACTTTTTTGTGCAAGTGTTGATTATGCAGTTTTACTGTATTTAATGGTCCTTTAAACACATTTGCCATAACAAAGTATAATGGGGAATAAAACAACTGTTGAGTTTCTTATAGCTTTCATAAGACTCATCCATGTATTCAAAATGATTGGTTATGATAGTAGCATGTCCTGGTGCAATAAATATCTTTTTAGGTTAAGACGTCACCGGAGGATCAGCACTGATAGATGCAGCAACTTACCTCATACGATTGGGGTAATTTCTAGTAAGTGCACACCCACCGGCATTTTGTGTGTTCTCTCACTTTGAACATTGTTTTTTGTGGATATACTTAACACCTACATGGATTTATCCTTATCTTATAAGACTTTTTTATGGTCTGTGTGATTATCAATAAACCAATATCTCTATTGTGACTAGAGCTATTCACATAGGAAATGTACTAGTTCATTCAGGCATGTAACAAGTGTTCATAATTTTATATTTATTTGTCTGGGTTTTCTTGAATAGGCGCTTTCTCAACCTTTCTCTCCATATATATATTTGGAAAGAAAGTTCTCCAAAGTCGCTAGGGGTCTGCAAGTAATTACAACTCAGCCGGAAGAAGCCCGTTGATTTATGGGTGAAACGCGCGTAGCTGTATGTTTGTCGGAGGGGTAACAGCTGATCCCTGCCGTCTTATGGTTGGAGTTCTCACACGGAAAGAAGCCTGAATGGTAAGCCATTTTAGCCAACAGCAACAAGGAGCAAAGCGTGGATTAAACCACTAAGTGCCTTGAGTAAAGCGGAATAACAACTGAGGTACAGATGAAGCACGAACAAATAAGGTATTGCACTTTTACATTTGCACAACAGCTGAGATGGGATTAAAAACCCTAAGCAAATCTTAGGTGAATTACCTTGTGTATCCAAATAACTGTATGTGCGGGAAAGGAAGCGGCATTAACCCGGTAATACCTTTTAAATGCTTAACATCATACTAACTCGGAATTGTTGAATTGTAATCTTTGCTGTATGGCGGCTACCATTGGAGACCTATCTATGGGACATTAAAAGTTTCAAGATTCTTTCCAGGATTCTATACGTATATATATATATATATATATACATACACACACTTTACCCTGGACTAGAGGCCTCTAAAGGATTTGATTTATAAGACTAATGTGTGCTATTTAACACTATGTGGGACTCTCTGCTATTAGTAATATGTTGCCTCATATGATATGTAATATATCTTTTTTTGTCATAATTTTGAGTGTTGATAAATATTATCAGAATAGTACCTGCTGTTGGTCTGGTTCTCTTCGGGGTGCCTTAATCTTTAGCTTATAATTTTCTGTTATCTCCTAGTGCTGGGTTGAGTTACTTTGTTTTCTTCTTTTTTGCATATATATGATTATTTTTATTTTTTTTGGAAAAATATATATATCTATACCTACAGTATATATCTATATGAAAATATACAAAAAGAAGCTGCACCCAGGTGGTAAATCGCCATAGAACAGGCTAACAATGTTATTTAGATGGTTGTTCATTCCTGTGAGTGCGCTTCTCTCTGTGTGTATTAAGTCTCCCTAAGGGAAAAAGAGGCAAACTGACATGGACTCCTAGCTCAGTGTGTTTAGAGAAATATGGCTTCACCTCACTGACGAGGCCCAATGTGTTCCTTGTTCAGAGAGGAATTGCTTGGTATTTCGGCACTGGACTGACTTTAATAGGTGGGATCAGACTGATATACTACAGGAAAGTTCTACTCTGTAAAAAGCATTACTGGGTTAAAAAGATGCTACCCCCAGGTGGGAAATCGCCATAGAACACGCTAATAATTTTATTGAGCTGGTTGCTTGTTCCTGTGAGTGCACTTCTCTCTGAATGAATATATATATCTCACTAATTAAGGAAATCAGTTGAAGCCCCGCTAGTACAGTAAGGGGGGGGGGGGTGAAATGCACATAGGCTGTATCTCAAGCTGTGCAGGATTGGCCCTGGATGCTGACTAACAACACGCTGACCCCAGTACAGTGCTGAGTTGTGCCACATATACATGGATTTCCTTAATTAGTGAGACTCCCACACATGTTGTTACAGCTGCTATGCCTGGATCAAGGATCCTAAACTGTTCATGATTCAGATGCAAGGTGATGGTGAGTCTCACAGGAAGCAGTTCCTAACTACTAACTTAGAGGAAAAACATTACTTCCAATATCCTATGGTCTCTGCTGATCATGTTTAAAACCTTTGCCAAGGTATTTACCTGTTTCAATTTGTGCGCTAACTGTCTCACAGACACCCGCATTTAAAGGGTCGATTTATAAGGCAAAAGGATACACTTGGATATTATGGTTCAAAGACTGTCCTCTATGCTCAAAGACTGTACGGGCTGTATCTAGCTCATCATTACTCCATCCTACTTTGTATTATTTACGATTGCAGGTTTTGTTGTTTTGCATTTAGATATATATATGTATATATTTTTTTTAAACAAAAGGAACATTATATGAATGAATATATATATATATATATATCAGGGTGGATTTGATTTAAATCAAACTGATTTAATTCACAATTTAAATCACGATTTAAATCACTAGTCAGTAAGGCTTGATTTAAATCATAGTTTTTGACATAAAGACTAATTCTTGCTGGTTTAACTTTAATATGCAAGTAGATGAAGATTTTTAGAATAACAACTTTTCATATTAGTTTTTTTATCCCCAGTTTAATAGGTTAATCAATATAATTCATGATTGGACAAATTTTCTGTTGTACTTAGGAAGGAGAAAAATAATCATTACCTTAATAATAACAATTTAAATAGATTTATTCAACTGAAACAATAACATTACAGCATATGTTATTTGCTTAAACAAACATCCATGTTTGTTAACTAATTTGGCTAAACAAAATATATATATTTTAAGAAACTTAGACTGTCGGCCCAGCCTACACATGAAAAACTTAAATACTGTCCTCTGTAGCTCACTCGTCATCTTCAGCTTCTTCTTAGTTCATAATCTGGAAAAGAAAAACAAGCTTTCCTGCTTTATCGGGTCCCAAACGATTTCTCAATTTAGAATGAATGAGTCCAAAGGAAGAGAATATTCTTTCAACGCCTGCAGAAGAAGCTACTGCTGTTAAAAGTGAAATCATTACTTGAACAGTCTCTAAATCCAAGTGCTTAAGTGACTTCCACCAGTTCACTGGTGTGACTTTCTTTAAAATATCTTCAGCAAACATATATTTCTTGAATGGTTCCCCCTTAGCTTTGAAGTTTATTATAGTTGGCATTACAGATGGATGATTGCTGGATACCCATGTCATAGCTAACTCCTCTTCCTCAGCACTTAAGTTTTAACCCTGATACTGGATATTGACAATATTTGCCAAAAAATGTGCTGGAGACAGTGCTTGTCCCAAATCCGATTTAAATCCAAAAAAATCCAATTTAAATCCAAAAAATTCCGATTTAAATCCAAAAAATCCGATTTAAATCCAAAAAATCAGATTTAAATAAAAAAAATCAGATTTAAAATATATATATATTGTTCTATTCAAAACACATTAAAATGAAATAACAAAGGAAATATAATCACTGACAAGGTTAGAAATAATGCTTTTTTTAAAAAAAAAAACAACAACATTTTTTTATTGAGGTTTTTGTATATCAACATAACAAAGATACAAGGTATTGTCCGGTTAAGACAGTATAGTAGTTGGACAATGAAACAATACTTCACTTCAAAGAAAAAAAAAATAGTAGTAATTTGTGAGCTAAGCATATAATTCCAGATGCATTTGTAAAGGCAAACAACCTGGTATTAGTGTGAATGCAAAGCATGTATAGGTGAAACCTCATTTTCTATATAATGTAACGTAGAATGTGATAGTAGATGGAAAATTGTTTTTGGGGGGGAAATCGGCAGACAAGAGCTGCCCTGTATAAAGGGGAGGAATGGGGGAGACAGAGTTTTTTATATTGGCTATAGAAAATACCGAAGTGTCATGAGACTTTAGGTTTTAAATTAGTCTACAAGATATGGAAGGAACATCTGATATGTAAATAGTTAGTGATGAAACCAAATATGAGAAATTCAAAGAGGAGGACAACAATCATAGGGAGCTTTACTGTAAGGGAAAAGAGCTACATATAAGAGCTACGTATGGTGTTGTGTTCAAGATACTCAACCCCTAGCATTATCTATTCTAATTGCCAAGGAATTTGCCCAATAGTATAATGCCAATAGTGTCCGTATAGGGAATAATAGGCCTAAGTGTTAGTGAGCTTTAGACTTATACTTAGTGATATTGATATACAGCTACTCTTCCGTATCTATAGTGTCACCTAAAAATATAAACAGCCTAAAGGAATAAACATGTGTTTTGGGTCTGGCTTAAAGTTTTTTGATGGGTCTCTCTGTTTGCTTTTATGTATACTAAGATTCGGGTAGCCCTAAATTAATGTGATTCCTTCCTCATTAGTAGACATGAGCAGCTATGAGGAGTGGGAACGTATATACAATGGTTCTTTTAAAGGAAACATTTCTGTTATAAAAAGTTTCTACATACTGTAAGTGCGTATCAAACCAAGAAGAAGGCATCCTAATTACATATAGTATACATGGATAAGAACCTAACATATTAGAACTATATACATAACAATCAAATTTGCATGTTAAAACTAAACTGACTAGTAAAAATAGTAAGGTGTTTTTTGGGTTGAATGAATGGTGAAATTGTCTGCTACCTAGTAAGCTGTTGAATGATAAGAGCATGGTTCAGCAGTCTGAATACAATAAATGTAAGGTGAATAACTTTCTAGTTGTATAATAACTTAATCTATAATAGCCTAAAATAATGGTAATGATCAGTATCACAAATGGGAATCTAGGAGGTTTTATACATACATAGGTGAAGGTATTTTTAACAGGCTATGGAAAACCGGAGTCAGTCAAATTAAGATTATATTATGTAGACTAAAATGCAGAGTGAGTGTATCAATCTAGCTATATATTTCACTTGCTATGTAACAAGCCACTTTCAGACCCTGAGGTACCGATATTGTTTGGGGAATAGCAGATAGTAAGGGTTTATGTCAAGGCTTAGTTTGACTCAGCTATAGATTTATATCTAATGCAAACTGCAGAAATGTAACAGTCCCCGGAGAAACTAGGTAAAAGGGCACAATCAATAACACCACCAATATGGCCCCTGGCGAAGTTAGTAACAGGCTTTGAGCAAAAATATTTAGTAATTGGTAAAAATACTAAGATGTGGAAAAGGTGAAATATTCAAAAGTATTAACAGTTGTGGTGTCCTCTAGCAGATAACGGCAAAGAGGTTCGAGGTTATACCTCCTAGGTCCCAAAAGAAGAAGGCTATACTTCCCTTTGTTAAGTTATGTTGTAACAGCTAACTACGGTTGCGTTAATAAGTACAATCTCCTATAGTCTGCTATGTATAAAGGTACATGATTGAGTGAGACTGAGTGTCATCTAAACCATTAAATTAATATACCTGGTAATTGGGCGGATGGTACTGGGAACATTGTGTCCTATATCATACAAATACTGGTATACTGTCATTATGACTGATTGCGGAAGGGTATTCATTAATATCATATTGGCACACTGTATTTCTATAAAAATGAGTGGACCAGAGCTCTATAGATAACTTTGCAATAAATCAGAAGTAGAGTTAGCCCTGGTGTCTGCTAAATAGAAATAATGCATTTTAAAGGGACAGTCAACCTTGACAATAATGTGTTCCCTATCATTAATTTGGTCCTTAATAAGGTCTCCTACCTGTGTCCCAGTACGCTGCTCACAACAGTCTGAATGTTATTTTCATATGATTGCCGATGTTTGCCATTTGAAAATGGCCCCCCAACTCCTCCTACCGCCGTCTTCTTCATTCTCAGGCCTCTTCGTTTTGTGTTTTTCAAATTTCGTGCCTGTGTACGTTTATGACGTTGATTACGTCACCACGTTGTGCGCATATTAACTGCGCATGCGCAAAACCCCCACCGGAACAATATGTTAAACATGTGTTGCCAAAGTAACAAAATGGTAACAACATTCTTAGCAGTTGGTATGTGTGTTATACACAGAGTAATACATATCTGCATATTATCTTTCTTTATTATAAATAGGGAAGTGTGTGTGGTTATATATGCCAAGCAGAATATGCATGTGTATTGTATCTAGAGCAGTGAATATATTTGTTTTATACAACTAGCAGTGGCTGCATGTTTGTTATTTACAGACTCATGTCTGTGTTAAACAAAGTACTACATATGTACATTTGCAGTGTTGCTGGCACAGTCAGGAGAAGTCATGCAACTAGATACCTTACTAAGCTGATAAATCTGTCCACTAAGAAGTATTACAGCCTGTAGAAAGTGCTCCTCTGGCTGAGCATGCAGAGAAAGGGTAGAGGGGGCAGTTTAGTATGGCTACTCAGAAACGGAGGTGAGTAAAGTGTGATGCGATGGACAAATATGGCTTGTTATGGAACAAGAAAGATTATTAGAGAATAGGCAAAAAAAAAATTTGGAGGAGGAGGGGGGGGGGGATAGGTAGATTCAAGCATAGCAATATTAGTGATGGGAGCCGAGGTAGAAACATGGATACAAAGGGGTGCATTATGAAGAAATTGGTGACAGTCTAAAAATAAACGGGCTCACTGTGGTAACGCAAGGCAGGTGTGGTACCAAAGTAACCAGAAGAAGAGGAACATGGAGTGTTAAAAAGAAGAGTGAACTTATTGGGAATGTGAAATCTGAATATTTGTTGTAACTAGTCGCGTTGGTTGAGTTTGGTAGGGTACAAAGGTCAAAGGTTAATTTTCACTCAGTGACCACAACAAGATCAAAATAGAATTATAAGAAGAATAGATCAGTGAATAAATGCCCGACCCTCATACTTGCACAGGGACTGGAGTGGCACACTTCTCAGCAGGGTCTGACACTTTGACAGCTATGCTGGGAATTCATTTTTCTGTCACTAAATACATACTGGGGAGCATCACCGTTTTAGAGAAACTGGCCCAGTAATACAATAGATTTAGTAAAAATCCATGTAATAGTTTCCCATGGGAGTGTGCAGGCTATTCAGCACACGGGGAGGACCCAAAGCAGTATTGTTATTATTATAATCAGTTGTATACACAGAGCTGTTGCAAGTGCAAGTGAAAATTGTTCCCTAGGAACTAAATCGGCATACAAATGTTCCGGGTGAACTTGTGCGGTGACGTCACCGGCTGCACAATGCGCATGCGCATGCGTCGGGGTACGATTATTTGCGATCCCATAGAGACACCAGCTCAGTGTTTTGCAAAGGAGACATGAGTGATGTCATTGGAGGAGGAGTTGAGAGGCCATTTTAAAACAGCAAACATTGGCAATCTTATGAAAATAACAATCAGACCGTTGTGAGCAGCGTACTGGGACACAGGTAGGAGACCTTATTAAGGACCAAACTAATGATAGGGAACACATTATTGTCAAGGTTGACTGTCCCTTTAAGTGAAATAATATTTTTGTCAAAGAATCCTCCATGTGCAGCAATTACAGTCTTGCAAACCTTTGGCATTCGTGTTTCAATTTGTTGAGGTAATCTGAAGAGATTTCACCCAATACTTTTTGAAGCACCTCCCACAAGTTGGAATGGCTTAATGGGGATGTCTTACGTACCATACGGTCAAGCTGCTCCCACAACAGCTCAATAGGGTTGAAATCTAGTGACTGTGCTGGCCACTCCATTAAAGACAGAATACCAGCTGACTGCTTCTTCACTAAATATCTCTTGCATAGGTTGGAGCATTGTCCTGTTGTAAGAGGAAATTGGCTCAGATCAAGCGCCATCCATACATATATACTGTCTGTTTATATATATATATATATATATATATATATATATATATATATATATATATATATACACACACACATTGGAGTCCTTTCTAGTCAAACACTTTTGCAGTTTCAGATTTCGCTTAAGTGCAAATCTGAAACTTTTATATTGTAATACCAGAACCAATTAGCGTGTTGTTACAACCAAAAAAAGGTTTGTTGCTCTTTTGCAAAATCTCCCCTAAATGTGGAGACTCAGTTTTAGGGAAAGATAAGCTGTGAGAGTATTTATATTGAAATTGATAAATGCCCAAAGTATAGAGTAATCTTAGAATTATCTCAGGCTGTTAATACAGTGATTGAGGATAGTTCCCAGTATAAATGCATAAACAAAGCAATGAATAAGGTGATTCAAGCTTGGATAACAAACAGTCCTGCATACATCCCTCTTCACACACTCACACAGTCAATTTGATGTTATATACAAGTATTTACATATAGAATCCGGTTACTTGAATAAGCAAAGTCTAGGCAGAGAAACTGAAGCGTTCCGGTAAACAGGAGTATGGAGTTTGTATCGCTTACCGGAGTTTCCAGCTGGAGATAGAGAGAGACTTCCGTGCGCTCAAGCACAGCGTCTGCAGTGTGTAGAGCGGTACGCTGTGGGAGTGTGACTAACTTCCGGGTGTAGCGTAAGAGCGATCAGCTGTAGCAGGCTGAACTGGAGAATAGTGAGACACGGCAGCTGATCCTTCAGGAGTGCAGATGCAGTGTTGTAGAGAGAATTCCCAACGAAGGTAAAACCTGAGAAGGAATATAATAGAGTAATGACCTGAAGATTTTGGAGAAAAGTTTAGAGCTTCAATGATGAGTGCTAAGGTGTCAAGAGGTTGGTTATATAGAGAGAGGAAGTAGGTGGGAGGGATATGCCTTAAAGGTATATCACAGTTCCCCCCTCTCAAGGGACCCCCCTCAAAGAAGCCAGACAAGGCTTGAAAGGGTTCCTGAGGTGGAAACGTCTCAGAAGAGCCGGAGCATGGATATCAGAATGAAGTTGCCAGGAATTCTCCTCAGGTCCATATCCCTTCCATTTCACAAGATATTCCAAACGTCTGCGACGTAACCTAGAGTCAAGAATTTTCTCCACCTCAAATTCTTCCTGACCATCAAGAACAACAGGAGTCGGAGGAACTCTGGATTGTCCCAGAGGATCCGATTTATAGGGCTTTAGAAGGGACACATGAAACGAATTGTGTATCTTGAAATCTTTCGGTAGAGTTAGTTTAACTGCATTTTCATTGAGAATCGTTTCTATGGGAAACGGACCTAAAAACTGATTAGCCAGTTTTTTACTCGGTAGTTGTAGTCTGAGATGTTTTGTGGATAGGAGAACCAGATCACCGGTCTTATAAACGGGTGTTTGTCTGTGTCGTTGATCATAATAAAGCTTCTGTCTTTCCTTTGCTTCAGTGAGATGGACTTTTAATAAATCCAGTCTCGTTTGTAGAGAAGAGGCATAATCCAAGGCACTTGGAGAATTTACAGTTGACTTAGCAAGAGTTATGGATGTTGGATGATAACCATAAGTTGCGAAAAACGGTGTCATTTTTGTGGATGAAGAAATGGAGTTGTTGTAGGAAAACTCATCCAAAGGTAAATAGGAGATCCAATCATCCTGTAAATGGGTGATGTAACATCGGAGATATTGTTCCAAGGTTTGATTTAGCCTCTCCGTTAACCCATTAGTCTGAGGGTGAAAGGCTGTTGAATACCTAACGTCAATTTTCAAAAGCCTACTAAGGGATCTCCAAAAAGCAGAGGTGAACTGGGTTCAGCGGTCAGAGATTATGACTTCGGGTAACCCATGAAGACGTACTATTGACTCTATAAAGGCTTTGGCTGTGAGCTTAGCTGTGGGCAGACCTTGTAAAGGGGTGAAATGAGCGAGTTTAGTTAAATGATCTATCACAACAAATATCGTATTATATTTTTGTGATTTAGGTAGATCAACTATAAAATCCATTGATATTACGGTCCAGGGTTTATCAGGTATCGGTATGGATGTTAATAGGCCAAATGGTTTTTTGTGTTCTAATTTGTTTCGAGCACATACATCACAATAAGAAACATAATCGTATGTAAACTGATCTATATGTGGCCACCAGAAGTACCTTTTTGTTAGTTCTATTGTCTTCTGTATGCCTGTATGTCCAGACAAAACGTTATCATGGGTATAGGATAAAACGGTTTTTCTAAGTTGAGGCGGAATATATAATCTATCTTTATGATAGAATAAATTAGTTGATGGATCTTTAATACAAGAGTCTGGTATATCAGTATCTTTGGAGAGAGCGGTTAGAACTTCCGTTTCGAAAGTAGTAAGGGTCCCGATAATCTTATTCTCAGGTATTATTGGAGTTGTGGCAATGAGATGTGGTTGATTATCATGTTGTCTGGATAGGGCATCTGCTTTAATGTTTAGAGTTTCAGGCTTACATGTTAATTGAAAATTAAATTGATCCAGAAATAAGGACCAACGGACTTGGCGGGCAGAGAGGGTCTTATTTTTTTTAAGGAACTCTAAGTTTTTGTGATCAGTATAGATCTTAAAAGGTTCTACTGTGCCTTCTAAGAAATGTCTCCAATGTTCCAAAGAGTTTTTTATAGCTAATAGCTCTTTATCACCTATGCTATAATTCTTTTCAGCAGGTAAATAAGTTTTAGAATAGAAGGCTATGGGGTGGAGATCATTAGTATGTGTATTTTGTTGTGACAATACTGCTCCTATGCCAGAGTTTGACGCATCTACTTCTACGACGAAAGGTAGTCGATAATCTGGTAAACTTAAGACTGGTGATGTGGTAAAACTTTTCTTTAAAGTGTTGAAAGCATTTTGAGCCTCATCTGTCCATAGGTATTTGTTTTTACAACTTGTTAATAATGTCAGGGGTTTTACTATGGAAGAGAAATTTCCAATAAACTTTCTGTAAACATTTGCAAATCCTAGAAACCTTTGTAAAGCCCTAATATTTGTAGGAATTGGCCAATCTAGGATTGTGGTGATTTTATCAGGATCCATTTGGACTTTATTTGGTGTTATAATAAACCCCAAAAACTTTATGTGATTAGTGTGAAATATACATTTTTCCTGTTTTGCATATAACTTATGTTCTCTGAGCCTTGTTAGAACCCATCGTACGTGTTTCTCATGATCGGCCAGTGTTTTGGAGTATATCAAAATATCATCTAAATAGATGATAACGCATATGTCAATTAGGTCATGGAATATTTCGTTAATGAAATATTGAAAAGTTGCCGGGGCATTGCAAAGGCCGAAAGGCATTACATTGTATTGATAGAGCCCGTACCTGGTTCGAAAGGCAGTCTTCCACTCATCGCCCTCTTTTATACGAATCAAATTATAGGCACCTTTTAGGTCAAGTTTTGTAAAAATTGTGGCTTCAGACAGTCTTTCGAATAATTCTGGAATTAACGGTAAGGGGTAACGATTTTTTATTGTGATCTTATTTAGAGCTCTATAATCAATAATTGGTCTTAGTGTACCATCTTTGTTTGTTACAAAAAACATACCTGCTGCAGCAGGTGATGTGGAATGTGAGATGAATCCTTTTTTGAGGTTTTCATCTAAATATATACGTAAGTCAGATAGTTCTTTTTGAGACATAAAATAAACTCTTCCATGAAGTATTTGAGAGACAGAGATTAAATCTATTGGGCAGTCAAATATTCTATGAGGAGGGAGGTTTTCAGCCTCCTTCAAATTGAACACATCCTCCAAATCCTGATAAACCTTTGGTATTGGTTGAATACTTGCAATGATTGCATGAGGATAGCAAGTGTTCTGACAATAATCAGAATTTAATGAAATTTTATGGAGTGACCAGTCTATTATAGGGTTATGGGTTTTTAACCAAGTGTACCCTAGAATTATGTTGTGCATAGAAATTGGTATTATATCAAAAGATAGGTACTCTGTATGTGAAGTAGAAATTGTAATCTTAAGTGGTATAGTGTGGTGCGTTATGGGTCCTTTTTGTATAGTGGAACCATCTATTAATGTAACATACACAGGAGTTTGTTTGCACACCGTGGGTATTTTATTAGCGATAACATAATCAGTGTCAATATACACCCCTGAAGCCCCTGAGTCGACAAAAGCATTAGTCTGAAGACTAATTGGAAAGATGACGTCTCGTCTTTTCTTCGGGGGTTAGTGGACCCCTAATAGTTCCTATCTCCATGGGAATAGAACTTGTAGAAACTTTTTCATGAGGTGGATTTGATGAGTAATAATGTTTAGGAGGGTTCTCAAAACTTCCTTTTTCTGCCTTTCTTTCTCGAATTCTCCGGTCCAGAGTGGTACTTAGTTTTATTAATCCTGCTAAGCTTTCAGGCATGTCCAGACGAGACAACTCGTCTTTCAATACTTCAGATAATCCTAGGCGAAATTGATTGCGTAAACTGACTTCATTCCATAAGGAATTGCTAGCCCACATCTGAAAGTCCGTGGTGTATTCCTCCACAGTTCGTTTTCCCTGTTTCAGGGAACGTAGTTTAGTCTCAGCTATTATTTGAGTGTGAGTATCTTCATATAACTCAGACATGGCTGAAAAGAAATCCTGTAGGGAATCCAATACCGGGTTATTTGATTCAAAAAACCTATTTGCCCAGATTCTGGATTCTCCTATAAGGTACGAAATTGTTGTACACACTTTTATTCTTTCAGAATGATAAGTGCGGGGCTTGAGAGAAAATAACAAATTACAGGCATTTTTAACCCCTTAAGGACACGGCCATTTTTCAATTTCTTTCCCTGAAGGACCAGGGCTATTTTTAAATTTCTGCGGTGTTTGTGTTTAGCTGTAATTTTCCCCTTGCTCATTTACTGTACCCACACATATTATATACCGTTTTTCTCGCCATTAAATGGACTTTCTAAAGATACCATTATTTTCATCATATCTTATCATTTACTTTAAAAAAATTATAAAATATTAGGAAAAAATTGAAAAAAACACACTTTTTCTAACTTTGACCCCCACAATCTGTTACACATCTACAACCACCAAAAAACACCCATGCTAAATAGTTTCTAAATTTTGTCCTGAGTTTAGAAATACCCAATGTTTACATGTTATTTGTTTTTTTTACAAGTTATAGGGCCATAAATACAAGTAGCACTTTGCTATTTCCAAACCATTTTTTTTCAAAATTAGCGCTAGTTACATTGGGACACTGATATCTGTCAGGAATCCCTGATTAACCCTTGACATGTATATATTTTTTTTTAGAAGACATCCCAAAGTATTGATCTAGGTCCATTTTGGTATATTTCATGCCACCATTTCACCACCAAATGCAATCAAATAAAAAAAATTGTTCACTTTTTCCCAAATATTTTCACAAACTTTAGGTTTCTCACTGAAATTATTTACAAA
This sequence comes from Bombina bombina, assembly GCF_027579735.1. Taxonomy (NCBI): domain Eukaryota; kingdom Metazoa; phylum Chordata; class Amphibia; order Anura; family Bombinatoridae; genus Bombina; species Bombina bombina. The sequence continues at coordinate 914,390,302 of NC_069503.1, forward strand.
CAACTTGTGCAATTATGGCATAAATGGTTGTAAATGCTTCTCTGGGATCCCCTTTCTTCAAAAATAGCAGAAATATAGGACTTTGGCGTTGCTTTTTGGTAATTAGAAGGCCGCTAAATGCCACTGCGCATCACACGTGTATTATGCCCAGCAGTGAAGGGGTTAATTAGGGAGCATGTAGGGAGCATCTAGGGTTAATTTTAGCTTTAGTGTAGTGTTGTAGACAACCCCAAGTATTGATCTAGGCCCATCTTGGTATATTTCATGCTACCATTTCACCGCTAAATGCGATCAAATTAAAAAAAACGTAAAATTTTTCACAATTTTAGGTTTCTCACTGAAATTATTTACAAACGACTTTTGCAAGTATGGCATAAATGATTGTAAATGCTTCTCTGGGATCCCCTTTGTTCAGAAATAGCAGACATATATGGCTTTGGCGTTGCTTTTTGGTAATTATAAGGCCGCTAAATGCCGCTGCGCACCACACGTGTATTATGCCCAGCAGTGCAGGGGTTAATTAGGTCATTTGTAGGGAGCTTGCAGGGTTAATTTTAGCTTTAGCGTAGAGATCAGCCTCCCACCTGACACATCACACCCCAGGATCCCTCCCAAATAGCTCTCTTCCCTCCCCCATCCCACAATTGTCCCCGCCATCTTAAGTACTGGCAGAAAGTCTGCCAGTACTAAAATAAAAGGTATATTTAAAATTTAAAAAAAAATTGTAAAGCATATTTACATATGCAGCTGTGTAGGATCCCCCCTTAGCCCCCAACCTCCCTGATCCCCCCCCCCAAACAGCTCTCTAACCCTCCATCTCTACCTTACTGGGAGCCATCTTGGGTACTGGCAGCTGTCTGCCAGTACCCTGTTTGCAAATACAAATGTTTTTTTGTTTATTTTTTTTTTTTTAAAAATCAATTTTTTCTGTAGTGTAGCTTCCCCCCCCCCCACAGACAAATCCCCCACCCGCTCCCAGATCCCTTATATTTATTTTTGTTGGGGATTGTATCCCCCCTTACTGCCAGTTTTATATAATTAATTTGCTGTAGTGTAGAGGTTCCCACCCGCTCCCTCCCCGTGCACGCGCCCACCCACCGGCCCCCGTGCACGCGCGCGCTCCCGTGCGCGCGCCCAACAACCCCGCCCCCGATCCCGCACCCCTCTCTCTTCAATTTGTCACCGATGGCCGCCCACCCGCCTCCCACGGTCAGCTCCCACCCACCAACGATTGCGGCCATCGATGCCGGTGCAGAGAGGGCCACAGAGTGGCTCTCTCTGCATCGGATGGGGGAAAAAGGTTATTGCAGGATGCCTCGATATCGAGGCATCACTGCAATAACCGTAAAGCGGCTGGAAGTGATCAGGATCGCTTCCAGCCGCTTTAATCCCCAAAGTCGTACAGGGTACGTCGCTGGTCTTTAAAGACCAGGTTGTGTGCGACGTACCTTGTACGACTCGTGTCGTTAAGGGGTTAAAATCCCTAAATGTGGATCTTTTGCCAGAGAAAGGGATAGGAGGCTGAACCTGTGGTTCTGGTATCTCTGAGGGTTTAGGAGTTAAACATTCTTTCATTAAAGTTCTTAAAGTGGCAGTCTCTGCTTGTACCTCTGTTAACCCACGAGCCAGATAATCCAGTTTTTGATGGATATTATTAAACACACTCTGGATCTCTGTGGGGTCCATTTTCTTTTGGAAAAGATGTACTGCAGTAACTATAAAAATTAGGCCTGATTATACTGTTACAACCAAAAAAAGGTTTGTTGCTCTTTTGCAAAATCTCCCCTAAATGTGGAGACTCAGTTTTAGGGAAATATAAGCTGTGAGCGTATTTATATTGAAATTGATAAATGCCCAAAGTATAGAGTAATCTTAGAATTATCTCAGGCTGTTAATACAGTGATTGAGGATAGTTCCCAGTATAAATGCATAAACAAAGCAATGAATAAGGTGATTCAAGCTTGGATAACAAACAGTCCTGCATACATCCCTCTTCACACACTCACACAGTCAAATTGATATTATATACAAGTATTTACATATAGAATCCGGTTACTTGAATAAGTAAAGTCTAGGCAGAGAAACTGAAGCGTTCCGGTAAACAGGAGTATGGAGTTTGTATCGCTTACAGCTGGAGATAGAGAGAGACTTCCGTGCGCTCAAGCACAGCGTCTGCAGCGTGTGGAGCGGTACGCTGTGGGAGTGTGACTAACTTCCGGGTGTAGCGTAAGAGCGAACAGCTGTAGCAGGCTGAACTGGAGAATAGGGAGACACGGCAGCTGATCCTTCAGGAGTGCAGATGCAGTGTTGTAGAGAGAATTCCAAACGAAGGTAAAACCTGAGAAAGAATATAATAGAGTAATGACCTGAAGATTTTGGAGAAAAGTTTAGAGCTTCAATGATGAGAATACTCTAAGGAATCAGCACCAATAATCAGGCAGTGCTAAGGTGTCAAGAGGTTGGTTATATAGAGAGAGGAAGTAGGTGGGTGTCAGATTCTGCCTTATCAAAACCTTCCCTCCTAGCTACACCCTAGCTACACCCACTATTCTCTGATTCGTTGGCCCTTCCTTAAGGAAGCTGTTCACCTATCGCTCCCTGCTCAGTATTGAAGTTCTTTGCCAAAGTGAGGATTAGCTGCCAAATTCTCATTCTAATCTCCACCTTGAAGAAAGGATTTTCTGAGCCTTACGTTACCTCTACTAATCTACAGTGGATTTCCTAACAAAGGACACTCTCTCTCATTTGTGGGGTAAAGTACCTTGTGAAACGTTCCTTAATTTTCTCCTTGTCTCTTGCCGCAGCTCACACCTACACTGCTACAACTCAGCCTGTCAGCAAGATTCAGCGGAGTACGCAAAACAGCGTGACGTCACTTCCGGTTTTGCTCCGGTCTCAAGCTAACAACTCTCACACGCCATTGCAGAAACTGCTGCTAGCTCTCCTCGCTTCTCTCACTACCAAGGTACTATTACTTATAATAAGATATCCTATCCGCTCACAACCTTGGCTTGATGTTACTATATGAACTTTATGCAATTACTTATAACCTTTGTACTGGTATTTCACTTCATATACAGTAATGTGCTGGGAATCTGCCTGTCTGAATCTTCATCTGTCCTCCCATATTCTGTTATTATCTGAGTGTGATACTAACAGTTATTAGTCTCCTTATTCATTCTCACCTGAATGTGTTTTCCATTCTTTGATATAGTATACTCTAATCACTAGACTGAAGGAAGCCTTTCCAGCAATAAGGGTTTCAGACAGTTTTGTGTAACATACATATATTTGTTCAGTACTCTGCAGTTGTGTTCCACTCCTATTTGCATCTACAACTTCTGACATATATAGATTCTAACATAATACTGAGCCTAAATTATGGAACCAGCAGACCTACGTCAGATAGTTTATAATCTTGCTCAAAAGGTCGATCAGCTTGCACAAGGCCTCCATGATTTACAAATTGAGAATGCTGCACTAAGAAAAGTTATTACAGAGTCTATTGCCATAAAGGGTAACCAGACTGAAACTGTTATTGAACCACAAGTGTCTCTTCCAGATCTCTTCTGTGGTAATAGAAAAGCCTATAGGCAATTTAAAAATGCCTGTCTCCTATTGTTCTCTATGAAACCTAGGACTTACCCCACTGAGAGAGTGAAAGTCCTCACTACTATCTCCTTTCTCAGGGGGGATCCGAGGAACTGGGCTGATAAATTCATAGAGAACCAGGATCCCATTTTGGCATCTCTTGTGGATTTCTTTACCAGTATGGATGAAATGTTTCAGGACACAGACCTTCAGCTTACTGCTGAGATGAGTCTGAGGAGTCTCAAACAAGGAAAGAGACCCATGGAAGACTATATCACGGACTTCAAACAGTTCGCCACGGATGCTCTCTGGACCCCAGTCGCCCTCCGCAATCAATTACGGTTAGGACTTTCAGAGTCGTTAAAAGACGAATTCGCCAGAATTGAACTACCTACTACCCTTGAAGCTTTCATGAAGACGGCTATTCAGATAGACCGCCGATTATGTGAAAGGAAGGCTGAAAAATATGCCTCTGACATAAAACCTAAAGTCACTTACGGTTCTACCGCCTCCACCTCTGTTATTCCTACAAAATCCTCTGTAGAACCCATGGAGATTGGCTTTCTCAGAGGCCCCCTCTCTCAGGAAGAAAAGCAACGCAGACGCATAAGGAATTTATGCATGTATTGCGCTAGCTCTAGTCAGGGAGTTCAGGATTGTTCACTACTCTTAAAGAACAAAAAATGTAAGTCCACTTATTTGTATACATCTCTACATTCACCTGAACAACCTTCTTACTGTACAATGTCTGTCTCCCTACAGCTGGAGCAAAGTCATCTGAGGATCAGTGACGCCATTATCGACTCTGGGGCTTCCGGGAATTACATGGACCTTGACTTTTGTATTAGGAAGAACATACCTCTCGTCAAGAAGTCTACTCCCATACTTATCAGAGTCATAGACGGTTCACTTATGTTCTCAGGTCCAATAACTCATCAGACTGTACCAATAATGCTCAATATAGCTGGACATTTTGAACTTTTATCTTTTGATGTTCTTCCTTCTCCTCATTTCTGCTTAGTTCTGGGTTTGAAGTGGCTACAACTTCATAACCCCACTATTGTCTGGCACCCTTTTCAAATAAAGTTTTGTTCCACTTATTGCAGAGAAACATGTTTCCCTAGTCCCATTTTGTTGCACACTACTACTCATTCCGAGGGGTTACCTTCTCAGTATATTGAATTTAAGGATGTTTTCAGTAAGACTGAAGCAGAGAACCTGCCACCACATAGGACATATGATTGTCCTATCAATCTCCAAACAGGTGCCCGGATACCTTTTGGACACCTTTACCCCCTAAGCAGTCCTGAGTTGGAACATCTTAAGGTATATCTTGACGACAATCTAAAAAAAGGTTTTATTAGGCCATCGACCTCTCCTGCTGGCGGTGGGTTTTTCTTTGTTCGTAACAAAGATTCGAGCCTCAGGCCAATCATAGATTATTGCGAACTCAACAAATGTACGGTTAAGAACCGCTATCCCTTGCCTCTGATTCCAGAGATGATTGAGAGGCTTTCTGAAGCTACCATGTTTACTAAACTCGATCTTAGAGGGGCATATAACCTCATCAGGATTAAAGAAGGTCACGAGTGGCTGACGGCATTCAGGACCAGATACGGCTTGTTCGAATATCTTGTAATGCCGTTTGGCCTTTGCAATGCCCCAGCCACCTTTCAATACTTCATTAATGATGTATTTCGTGATCTCCTAGATATATGTCTTGTCCTCTATCTGGATGATATACTCATCTATTCCAGAACTTTGGTAGAACATGTGAGGCATGTCCGACAGGTCCTTGCACGTCTCAGAGCGCATAAACTCTACGCTAAATTGGAGAAGTGCAATTTCCACACAACACAGGTATCTTTTCTGGGATATGACATTTCTCCATCCGGAATCCAAATGCAGAAAGAGAAAGTTGAAGCAGTTTTGGATTGGCCTGAACCAAAGTCTAAAAAAGACCTGCAACGTTTTCTTGGCTTTTCAAACTATTACAGGAAATTTATTAAAGGATTCTCTAAAATTGTAAAACCACTCACAGTCTTAACAGGCTCTACAACTCCATTCTCATGGGGAGCAGACGCTATACAAGCTTTTCATTATCTGAAATCCAGATTTACCTCTGCACCCATTCTCCAATTTCCTAATCCTTCCTACCAATACACCCTGGAAGTTGACTCTTCCGATTTCGCTATCGGTGCTGTTCTCTCACAACAAAAATCTCTTACTGATCCTCTCCATCCAATATCTTACTTTTCCAAACTAATGACACCTGCTGAACAGAATGATGCCATTGGAGACAAGGAGTTACTGGCCATTAGACGCTCTCTTGAACATTGGAGACATCTCCTTGAAGGTACTACTCTACCTATTAATATCTACACAGACCACAAGAACCTTCAATATTTACAATCTAACAAAACGTTATCTGCTAGACAGGTACGTTGGAGCCTGTACTTCGACCGTTTCAATTTTGTTATTATCTACAGACCAGCTAATAAAACATCAAAGCCGACGCCTTATCCCGCTTACCTGAACGACCAACCCACAACCCCACCAGAAAGGACATTGTATCTCCACAATGTTTCATTGGTCTGACTACCCCAATTCTGACAGACCTCCGCAACTACTGTAAGCAGCAATCAACCCCTCCTGAACCCGATCTAATCAAAATGCATGGTATCTATTATCATGGTGAGAAATTATTTATACCTCCTTCCTTGAGAACACAAATTATACAGACCTGTCATGACATTCCTTTAGCGGGACACCCAGGTCTTCAACGTACTCTGGATCTCGTCTCCCGTACCTATTGGTGGCCACACATGAAATCTACCATTTCAGAACATATTGCCAGTTGCATGACTTGTGTCACTTGCAAACCTGAAAGAAGACCACCATTTGGACTGCTCATGCCTTTACCAGTCCCCAAGAAGCCTTGGCAACATATTTCCATGGATTTTATTGTTGATTTACCATTATCCAAAAATCAAACCACTATTCTTGTCGTCATTGATTTATTTACTAAAATGGCTCACTTCATTCCTTTCCATAAGCTCCCCACATCCTCTGAAACTGCTACTCTCTTCTTAGACCACATCGTCAAGTTGCATGGAATACCTTCTATCTTGACGACTGATAGGGGTACACAATTCACCTCAATTCACCAAATTATGTGAATTGATCAATATGGAACATCGTTTTACCACAGCTTTTCATCCCCAAACTAATGGGCAATCAGAGAGGTTAAACCAATGGCTTGAACACTTTCTCAGATGTTATTGTTCCTATCAACAGAACGATTGGATGAAATATCTCTTTATGGCAGAGTTTGCCTACAACAACTTAACCAATGCTTCTACTAAATTAACACCGTTTTTCGCAAACTTCTCCTATCACCCTACTTTGACTTTCTCTACACCTGCTTCATAAGACTCACCTCTGCTGGATGACCTCCACTCTTCCCTCCAGGAGAACTTCAATGTCATTCAGGAGAACATTCGGAAGGCTCAGGATACCCAAAAGCATTACTACGACCTCAGGAGACGGAAACCACCTGAGTACATCGCAGGTGATTTAGTCTGGCTCTCCACTAGAAACTTAAGATTGCAAGTTCCTTCCAAAAAGATGGCCAGTCTTTTCATTGGTCCCTTCCCTGTCCATAAGGTTATCAATGCCAATGCTGTCAGACTAAGCCTTCCCAGCTCTCTTAAGATACATCCTACGTTTCACGTTTCCCTGTTGAAACCTTATGTTCCCACAAGGGATGGACAAGTTCTTCTGCCTCCATCAACCCTTCCTTTGGCACCGGATGAATATGAAGTTGACTCCATATTGCATTCCAGGATCTCCAAGGGTGTTCTTCAGTACTTGGTCAGGTGGAAAAACTATTCAAGCGATGAGGATTCCTGGGAACCTCTTTCCAATCTTAACTCGCCTAGACTTTTGTCCTTATATCATCGCCTCCATCCTGACCGCCCTCGTCCTGCCGCTGTGGAACAGCGTCCTTGAGGAGGGGGTTCTGTCAGATTCTGCCTTATCAAAACCTTCCCTCCTAGCTACACCCACTATTCTCTGATTCATTGGCCCTTCCTTAAGGAAGCTGTTCACCTATCGCTCCCTGCTCAGTATTGAAGTTCTTTGCCACAGTGAGGATTAGCTGCCAAATTCTCATTCTAATCTCCACCTTGAAGAAAGGATTTTCTGAGCCTTACGTTACCTCTACTAATCTACAGTGGATTTCCTAACAAAGGACACTCTCTCTCATTTGTGGGGTAAAGTACCTTGTGAAACGTTCCTTAATTTTCTCCTTGCCTCTTGCCGCAGCTCATACCTACACTGCTACAACTCAGCCTGTCAGCAAGATTCAGCGGAGTACGCAAAACAGCGTGACGTCACTTCCGGTTTTGCTCTGGTCTCAAGCTAACAACTCTCACACGCCATTGCAGAAACTGCTGCTAGCTCTCCTCGCTTCTCTCACTACCAAGGTACTATTACTTATAATAAGATATCCTATCCGCTCACAACCTTGGCTTGATGTTACTATATGAAATTTATGCAATTACTTATAACCTTTGTACTGGTATTTCACTTCGTATACAGTAATGTGCTGGGAATCTGCCTGTCTGAATCTTCATCTGTCCTCCCATATTCTGTTATTATCTGAGTGTGATACTAACAGTTATTAGTCTCCTTATTCATTTTCACCTGAATGTGTTTTCCATTCTTTGATATAGTGTACTTTAATCACTAGACTGAAGGAAGCCTTTCCAGCAATAAGGGTTTCAGACAGTTTTGTGTAACATACATATATTTGTTCAGTACTCTGCAGTTGTGTTCCACTCCTATTTGCATCTACAACTTCTGACATATATAGATTCTAACAGTGGGAGGGATATGCCTTAAAGGTATATCACACGTGTTCCCTATATCGCTTGAAACTATAGGATGCTCTCTAGTGAAGTTGGACGTGATATCCCTTTACCATTGACTTGTAGTATCATTGTAACGTACTAATGGTAGCGATGTCCAGCGATATTGGTTATCGTGTCTGCAGTATCATTGGCACGCTACTTTTAATCTGGTCCATTATGTTTAGGGGCAAAATATCCTAAAATATTTTCCTAACAGTAAAAAATAATCGTCACAATTGTTCTTCCTCAAATAAAAGAATGAATATGGAAAATTCAAATAAAAACCATGGTCTTATACTGTATCATTGTTACTGTATACTTTTACAAAAAATGTTTAAACTGCTCAGGAAGGTAATGTCCACTACACATACACACACTACATGTGCACATACTACCCTTACATACACACTGCACACAGTACATACTTTCACTACACAAATACACTATGCAAACACACACACACATAGGCATATTTACAACATATGACTTATACAATTAAAATACAAATAGTCTATTAATGCCAGTTCCCAATGAAATATTAAAAAACATGGAAATTCCGAAGTTAATATATACCACCCCTGGTAATGTAATAATATAGTATAATATTTAGGGATGAAGTTAAATGTCAACATTTCAATGCTTTTTAACACATATACAGTATAAACAGTACCTAGGTTTGTGGTTTGCACATTTCTGGAGCAATGTATGATTGTAAACACTGTTGCCATCTAATGGTCTTGCAAATGTAGAACATTGTTATATAGTTATAGTGTTCTAGACACATACTTTCTGCAAAACCTACCTACATGCTTTTCAACCACATTTTTCAAATATTGTCAAACAAAGAGAACAAAGTAAACTTGATCAATAAATACATCTATTTTGTTTTTTTTTATTTTACACTTTATCTAAATCATTAAAGAAAAAAAAAATGGTGTTTAATATTCCCTTAAGCAAAATCAACACTCTGTTTCAGTTATTTTGCACATATAGCTTGCTTTGGAACCAAAGTTACATGTGTCTGATTGCTCAATATTAGAATAATTCTCCATGTGATGTTATAAAAGGAAAGGCCAATTCCCCAGGCATTAAAAATTCCCCTGGTGTGGTGTCTAGTTGGAAACATAATCACCATTTTTATTCCAATTACCTGCATTATACTGGGATTAGCTACACACATTTGAAAGTGGACTTTTTTTCCTTTATGATTAAATATTTTACTTGTCCCTCTAGATCAAATGAAAGGGAGACAAGGGCTTAATAAGTGTCCTCCTATCCAAAAGTCTGTAATGTTTGCTGTAGTCGGTTATTGCCCTTTTTGCATCATTCTAAACCATATAAGAAGGACATGAAACCAAACATTTGAAAGCTGAGCTTCTCCTCTTTCTCATAAAGGTATCCTGTTATTTTTGTTGCAGGGATTGAGAGAGGGCTTGAAGACATCATGACACTGATATATACAGCATGAAGACATCATGACACTGATATTGATACAGGTATACAAGGAAAGAGGATGGCCTTTCTTATTCTGCCATATGACAACAAGAAAAAATACTCTTATTTGAAATTAAACACTGTGTTGTCCTTAGCATGTGGCACGTGGAAGAAGACACAGTGCATAATCTGAAAAAACATTTGAAAACAATTAAGAATACATTTTTCATCACTTCCTGTTTTAATATCCCCTTATTCTTTCCCATTCAAAGTGTGTTTTTCCCACATACTGTTTGCCACATTTGAACTATATGAAATATATACCTTCAAATGTAGAGCATCTAGCAGACTTGAAATACTTTTATTGTTTAATGCTGTGCTGTTGGGAAAATTTGAAGTCAAGGGATGACATAATGAATATGGATCATGAAATGAGAACCTATGTCTAGGATGACATGAGAATCCTAAGATCAACTAGCAAAAAAATAAACAAGTAGAACATCAGCTTGTCTCTGATATTCAATACAAATATTAAAATGTCTCAGCTATTAGAGTGCAAAGCTGTTATTAATTGTTAAATTAAAGATCTTGCATTTCAAAATATTTTAACATCTTATAACTGTTGTGCTTGATCATAAATAATAAACAGATTTTTTAGTGGTATTTAGACATGCAATTTCAATGCAGTTAATTTCAAATGCCTTTAGAATCATTGTATTAATTTGCTGCAAGAATGCTTCTCTTAAATATGTTCACTGCTATTATGGTGGTTGTAAGTCACATGCACCTTTATTTGTCTGTTTATCGTGCAAATATTGCCCTCAGCATTGTCACATGTGGTTAATGCTGCACATTTCAAGTACCTCTATAATTTCCACCTAACAAAGCAATGCATTTTAAGAGTGTTCTCTATAGTTAAGTGTTTTTCAATTTCATCACTTATAGCTTAACAGTTAAAAATGTAGATTTTATTTTGATATATTCATCTTATTTCTATAGTAACAGGAGTAACTGGGATTTTTAAATGGGCACCTAATAATTACATAGTGCTAGAAGGTATAACAATGTAATGAATCAAAACTGATAGACTTCAGGTTTCCATAGAAACAGGTATAATTATGATAATTGGTTCCTAGCATACCTCAGAAGAGTATACATTCAGTTAAATGCAATAAACATTAGGCACTATTTAGTGAGCTGTGGTGCTGATTAAAAGAGTGATATTCAAAGAGGCAATGAATACAATTGCAGTATACTTTGTCGCTAATAAACTAATTTCCAAGCTTATTTTAATAGAGGTGCTCTGTTGGGTCAGAAATTGAAAGAATAGTCTTCTGGCTTCTAACAGTTTTATTTTTGTGAAAATCGTGGTCTGTTTATTGAGCATTGTATGAAACAACTGTTATATTTTTAAATAAAAGTATAACAGTATACAATATAAGTTAATCATTCATATAAAACATATACGAACATTGTGAAAAGTTGATTTAGTGATTTATATAACTCTAAATAACAGCAAGTCTAAAAATAAAAATAACAAGCAAAATGTTACATTTCAACAATGCATTTGTATTATCTTGGTATTGGACCGGCTGGTTTGATAGTGAAAGAGACTTGCCCAAGTATATGGAGAACAATACCTATAGTAGAAAACATAATAGGTTATGGGAAGCATATCTGGAAATCTGAAACAATAGAAAACAAAAAAGGCACCTATTGATGCAATAACATTTGAAATGTGGATATCCTTTTGAATCCACATTTGAAATGTTATTGCACCAAGAGGCGCCTTCTTTGCTTTCTATTGTTTCAGATTATCGTTTTGGTTCTTTTAAGAAGAGCAGCCACCACAGAATCACATCAGTGGAATATAAAGTGGGGCTTTGCTTGATATTGGATTTAATAGGATCTATTAGGATCCAAATGGTGGACTATGCACCCCCTTTGATCCCTTAGTGGTAACAGTCTGGGAATTATATTTTTTGTATATCTGGAAACCTACCTGGAAACTTACATGGAAACTGGATATTAGCTGGTCAAAGAAAGATGATGAGCTAAAGCAACCACCTGGTTATATCAGCTCAGTCCAGTAAATGGTACCTTTAAACAAGAGGAGCAGCAGGGCTGGGAAATATGGCTATGCACAATCCAATTAACATCAATCAGTGTAACTGGAACAAGATATACTGCATTGCTGGAGCTAGTTTTATAAAGATTAATCGAGAAAATGAAAAGGTAGCTAGAACAAGAGCTCTGCACAATTGATGCAAACTGTTTACTGCCTTTTTACATTTTGAGTATGATGTTAAACTCTGGGATTAACACAATTTTTAATTATCAATTTATTTTCTTTTTTGTTTTATTTACATTATTTACAGTGTATATACAGGTGGCCCTCATTTTACAACAGTTCAATTTACACTGTTTCAGAATAACAACCTTTTTTTCCAGTCATGTGACTGCTATTGAAAAGCATTGAGAAGCAGTGCATTTATTAAAATAGCCAGTAGGTGGAGCTATCCGCTTGTGTTGCAGCAAAGCCAAGCAAGCTGAAATTAATCAGTTTAACCAGACCTGAGCTATCGAGCAGATTTCAAAGGAACAAGATTTTCCTGTCTATAAATCAGTCCAGATTGAAATGGATAGAAAGAACTGTTTGCAGAAAAATGCAAGTGAAGTCTGTGTTGTGTGATTATTTTGTTAGGTTTATAATGCTGTTTAGCAAATGTTTTTGTTCATTTAACTTAGTTTAATTATATATTCTGTGTTGTGTGATTATTTTATTAGGTTTATAATGCTGTTTAGCATTTAAAGTCTTTATTTCAAAGCTTTAAAAATAATGTTTTAGGTGTTACTTATGACAATTTTTAGGAAAATGGTGTGTGTGATGCGCTAGGTTGTACCCACCTTGCCTTTCTACAATTCCCGTCTCCTTCCTAGACAGTATATGATAGATAAGTTAGAAAATGTGTATGGCGTAGAGGCGCTTACAGCTGTGGGTAAATGATCTAATGTGTATAAATTGTTTTTAAAAAAATTATTTTCGTTACACTGTGAGGATTATTCAAGTTTAGTTACAAACTATAGGACAATAAATTATATCGCTCAAATTCTATAAAAATAATCTCTTCCTGACAGTCAGTATTTATATATAATTATTTATTATAACACACAGTATATTATAAAACAATATAATAGTTAATTAACACTTCACATTCATACTCTCATTCATAAAACAATGTATCTAAAACCGGCTATATCCAATTCTCTGTGCTACTATTCAAATTTATGTTATGCCTTGTATAAAATGTAGCAATATGGCAAAACAGATAAAATATATAAGGAAAGTCCCAATATTAACTCCAAATCTCGCTGTTTAAGCGTTTGGCAAAATTGGCTTATCTGACCGTGGTTTTAAATGTATATTTCCTTTAGTCTTTAATGCTTAAAACCATTCCTTTTCAAAATTCAGGTCACAGTCTTTAGTCTGGTAAACCAGCTATAAGCACACGGATAAAAAGTTCAGTTGTTTATTGCACTAGGTTGTACAGGTGTTACCTTATACTAGATTATGTCAATCCCCAAAGGCTTTCTTGCCGCCTTGGTCAAATCTTCTGCCTGCTGCTCTCGCTCGCAGGTCTCAACAGATGCAGCTTCACACTCACCGGGATTCTTCACGCTGTTAGCTTTAGCGTCTGACGTCACCGGTTACCCTCAGCTGTGGAGTCTTGAATTCCGATATACTTGCGCAAGTATTTTTTCTCTGGTAGCCCTCCACACTTCCACTCTGCTCTTAGTACTCCGTATGCAGAGATCACTCGGGCTCAAAACTTTATCCTCCTTCTGTTATGCAAATCAAATGTGCAGTTTAAATCCGTGCAGATTACACCAAGTGTTCAGTATTTCTACGCGTTTCACCCCATTTTTACCAGGGCTTTCTCAAGATACTGTTTACACTCACACCTGCTCCTTAAATACCTGTTTTCAGATCCGGTTCTATTTTGTGGGAACCTTATGGGTCTTTTTCGCCATTTAATGCCACACTTATTTCTTTGGAGTTTTTTAAATATAAACAATATGTGATATTATAATTTTTTCTTTTCTTCTTTAGCTCTGTTTGGTCTATGGATGACTGGGATTAAACAATACTGCCCAGGTGTAGCTCTGTGGCATTAAATGTAATCTCCACGGATTTAAACTGCACATTTGATTTGCATAACAGAAGGAGGATAAAGTTTTGAGCCCGAGTGATCTCTGCATACGGAGTACTAAGAGCAGAGTGGAAGTGTGGAGGGCTACCAGAGAAAAAATACTTGCGCAAGTATATCGGAATTCAAGACTCCACAGCTGAGGGTAACCGGTGACGTCAGACGCTAAAGCTAACAGCGTGAAGAATCCCGGTGAGTGTGAAGCTGCATCTGTTGAGACCTGCGAGCGAGAGCAGCAGGCAGAAGATTTGACCAAGGCGGCAAGAAAGCCTTTGGGGATTGACATAATCTAGTATAAGGTAACACCTGTACAACCTAGTGCAATAAACAACAACTGAACTTTTTATCCGTGTGCTTATAGCTGGTTTACCAGACTAAAGACTGTGACCTGAATTTTGAAAAGGAATGGTTTTAAGCATTAAAGACTAAAGGAAATATACATTTAAAACCACGGTCAGATAAGCCAATTTTGCCAAACGCTTAAACAGCGAGATTTGGAGTTAATATTGGGACTTTCCTTATATATTTTATCTGTTTTGACATATTGCTACATTTTATACAAGGCATAACATAAATTTGAATAGTAGCACAGAGAATTGGATATAGCCAGTTTTAGATACATTGTTTTATGAATGAGAGTATGAATGTGAAGTGTTAATTAACTATTATATTGTTTTATAATATACTGTGTGTTATAATAAATAATTATATATAAATACTGACTGTCAGGAAGAGATTATTTTTATAGAATTTGAGCGATATAATTTATTGTCCTATAGTTTGTAACTAAACTTGAATAATCCTCACAGCGTAACAAAAATAATTTTTTAAAAAGATACGAAAACAATTTATACACATTAGATCATTTACCCACAGCTGTAAGCGCCTCTACGCCATACACATTTTCTAACTTATGACAATTTTGAAAGGGTCCTGGAACTTATCTCCCTCACTTCCCATTGACTTACATTATAAACTGGGTTTCAATTTACAACAGTTTCAATTTACAACCATTCCTTCTGGAACCTAACCCTGGCGTAAACTGAGGGCTACCTGTATATATATATATATATATATATATATATATATATATATATATATATATATATATAAATGTGACTGGTTAGAGTTAAAAAATGTGACTAGTTAGAGTTGAATTAAGAAACTTAATGTAAGCAGTCAGGTAACTATTTGTAATGCTTCCTTATTTGGCATGTCTCTTGATGATTATTAGAATATTAAATGAGTCCCTAACCATGGTATTCAAAAAAGCTTATGAACAGATTTAATTCCCATATCTTGTACAAAACTTCTGCATCTTGTAAAAAGCTCTGTTTCCTAAATGACCACTGAACGATTATTACAAGCTTTAATTCGAAAATAGAGACATACCCCACAAGCTTCAGTGTGAGAACACAGAGAGACTAACTGGCCAACATGTCCCCAGTTCTTCTATTCCCCCTACAGCAAAGAAGGTCTGGTCCTAAAAACGCTGCAAAACATTCTCAAAAAAGGTAGTGAGAAAAAAATCATGTTTTTATTGTATGACATGTCCATCAAAACCTGGTTTATGCATCAAAAATTGCTTTGAAATTTAACATACAGGTGAAAAATACTGGTAAAAATGCTGGGTATAAATAATTTGACAATCTCAAAATCAGTGTATGATTTTTTTAAAATAAATTATCATGCATGCCATAAATACGCATAGCTGGTGGCATGAAAATCATATCATTTAATACAGGCAGCTATGCCATAGCAAACAAGAGATTGACCCTTTACCAAAAATCTCCTTGAGAACTGTGGTGCACAGCTGCAATTAGTGGCCTTCTATTACCCTTTGCCCAAGCATATCTAAATATTCCTTTCAGCACTGCGATGCACAGCTGCAATTTGCAATCTTCTATGACCCTTTACCAAAACATATCTAAAAATCCCGTTGCAGAACTGTGATACCAAATGGGCCCTGGACCCATTACCACAACATGTCTAAAATCCCCTTTCAGAACTGTTTTTCACTGCTGCAGTTAGCAGCCTTCTGATTACCAAAGACAATGACAAGCCCATACCCCGTCTGCTATTTTTGAACAAAGGGACACTAAAAAAGATTTTTAAATCATTTGAATTTTCACTGCTCTTGTTTTGTGTAAATAATGTCAATGAGTAACCCAAAGTTTGTGAAAAAGTCAACAATTTTTTTATATGATCGCCTTTGCATCAATCAATGGGGTCATGAAATATACCAAAATGAGCCCAGATCAATGCCTTGGGTTGTCTACTTTAAAAATATATATATATAGTTTTTGGGGTAAATTTTTAGTATTCCAGCTGTTATATCATTCCAAAGGAGCCCTGCACCCTTTTCCATAGCACGTCTAAAAATCCTCTTTTAGAAGTATGGTTCAATTAGTGGCCTTCTGATCTCCAAAAGCAATGGTAAACCCATAAATATCTGCTAATACTGAACACAGGGGATCACAGAGAAGCTTTTCCAAGACTTATGAGTTATGTGTAAATAATTTCAGTGAAAAACCCAAAGTTTGTGAAAAAGTTAAAGATTTTTTTATTTGATTGCATGTGGCACACATCTGACTGCAAAAATGGTCACATGAAATATGCCAAAATGGGCCTAGATTAATACCTTGGGTTGTCTACTTTATATATACACAGTATATATATAGTGTTGGGATTAATTTTGAGAATTTCAGTCATCATGTCATTTCAAATGGGCCATGCACCCTTTGCAATTAAGTTTCTAAAAAATATCTTTCAGAATTGTGATAAGCAGGTGCAATTAGCAGGCTTCTGATCACCAAAAACAATGGTAAACTCATAAATGCCTGGTATTTTTGAACACGGGAATCCTAGAGAAGCTTTTGTCTAAGCATTTGTCTTATGACTGCACATGCTATGTGTAAATAATTTCAGTGAGAAACCCAAAGTTTGTAAAAAAGTTAATGATTATTTTTTACATGATCATATTTTACATACATCTATCTGACTGCCAAATGGTTTCATGAAATATACCAAAATGGACCTAGATCAATACTTTTGGTTATCTACTTTAAATATTTAAATATATATATATAGTTTTGAGGTTCAGTTTTGAGAATTTGGGCAGTTCTGCAATACCTAATAAGTGTTACCCCATTGCAACATTTTAGAACATGGTATAAATAGCTGCAGATAAGAGCCTTAAATTATTAAAAAATAATGCAAAATGTATACATGTGTGTTATTAGCTAAATGTATATTTAGAGAGCTACAAGTATTTGGGGAATGTTAAAATTAATGTTTAAAATATTTACTTTTGTTTGTAAATTTACAATAATTTCTTAATTATGTGAATAAATAGCTAGCTGGAACTATGATCCAATGAAAGCTATTTTTATATCAATAAATACATATAGGTTTCTTAAGTAAATCAAAAATACTATGGTTTTGTTTATGTTTAAATGGAATGATAGCAAAAATAATAAACATTATATGATACTTTGAGCAAGCTTTTCTCTAAAAAGCCTGGTAGTGAAGGGGTTAACCATTGGCATTCTGAGTCAGGAAGCATATTATCTGAATCTCTACAAGATTAATCTTGGATACTTTTGTTTTCACATATATGTTTTTCTGGAAATTATAAAAATGAAGATCTGAATAAATAAATCTCCTGACAACAAGAGAAAACTGCAGCTGACAAATATTGTGTTCTAACTAAGGAATTCTCATAAATACATGATGAATGTAATTGTGAATATAGGCATGGTTGGCATATATTTTTCATCACTTTTGTACCCAGGTTCTCTAAATGTAAAAAGAAAACTAGCAGTAAAACATATAGCTGGCTTTCTGGCCCAGTCTAGGTGGACTTGGTTTTGGATCTAGATTCTTTGCAGAAAATAATAACAAACTAGTTCCCCAGTTTTGCAGTCTTCTGTCTTCTTTCATTGACAAGACTTGCTCGAATAGATTGATTACTGAGTCTTTAATTTTGAGGAACAATGGGTTTTCAGAATGCAAACTATTTATTGGGATCTTTTACTTAAGATGCCATGGGTTATTATACATTTCAAACTTCCCAGTAGTATCCTATAAGAAGTCACCAGTAATGGTGCATTTTTCATACACCTGTCTGCATGTTACTGACACTATAAATTCCCAACAGTCCTTAAGGGATAAACCTCCTATTACGTCCTACGTTCTAATTACTAAAATAAAAACACAACACAACTGCTTGGGGAAAAGACCAGTCACGGTCGCGTTTATTAAATAAACCAAATTTAATTCTGCCTAACTTAGCCAATACTTAGGCAGCTAATTTCAACTTCTCAATGAACTTGTAACAAGTTCATTCCAGTTGGTGGCGGCATCTTCTTCTAACTAACTAACCCCTACTGATTGCCGGTCAAGGCCCCTCCGATGTCTGCAGCGTGGCACAGGGTTGCGCACGCTCATTGGCACAGCGAGAGAGATTTGTTACAAAGAGCTCTTCAGCCTGCAGCTCTTTAAAGGGAGAGGAACCCCTAAGCCGGCACTTAGTGGGCGACACCTCCCCCTGTGTTCGGGCCGTCACTCTGCTCTCTCTGTGCCCACTCCCAGGGCCTTGACCGACCGCCAGCTAGGGCACAACTTCACCAACCCAGTAAGGCATCCCCTCCAAACGAGTCGTCCAACACGCTTGAGAGAGGTGGATGACTATCTTAAAACCTCGGGCTTATGGGGCTGGTTCAACTAAACCTACCCCCGCCGAGGGAAGACTTACCCTTAACCTACTTGCCGCCACATACCTTCATCCAGGGTCGGGCGGGCGGGGAAAATTCTCGTCGAAGTCTGGAGGCAGGAAGAGGCCGGATCCACTGGAGCAGGACCCTATAAAGGCAAGAGGTACACCCGCCCACCCACTTTCAACATTGTAACATACACACACTCTAGAACCCTCCAGACTTCAAGTCAGCTATCCCTTAATTTTGCTACAGACCCACTAGAGAGCCCTCCACTTCCATAAGGGATAAACCTCCTATTACGTCCTACGTTCTAATTACTAAAATAAAAACACAACACAACTGCTTGGGGAAAAGACCGGTCACGTTCGCGTTTATTAAATAAACCAAATTTAATTCTGCCTAACTTAGCCAATACTTAGACAGCTAATTTCAACTTCTTAATGAACTTGTAACAAGTTCATTCCAGTTGGTGGCGGCATCTTCTTCTAACTAACTAACTAACTAACTAACTAACCCCTACTGATTGCCGGTCAAGGCCCCTCCGATGTCTGCAGCGTGGCACAGGGTTGCGCACGCTCATTGGCACAGCGAGAGAGATTTGTTACAAAGAGCTCTTCGGCCTGCAGCTCTTTAAAGGGAGAGGAACCCCTAAGCCGGCACTTAGTGGGCGACACCTCCCCCTGTGTTCGGGCCGTCACTCTGCTCTCTCTGTGCCCGCTCCCAGGGCCTTGACCGACCGCCACAAGAGAACAATAACTCTCGCTGCCACCCTTAACCAACATAGCCCTTAAATAACATTAACCATATATAACTCAGAACAATTATACAAACTTTTATATATATATATATATATATATATATATAACCACGGTCAGATACCAACCATAGCTTGAACTTCAACAAAGTTAACTATTGAAATTGACAACTTTCAATTTAAACAACCAATGAGATGGCTTTCCTAAGGTCAGCCAGAAAAATGTCCAACCCAGCGTCCGCCAGGTGAACCCCATCCGGTCGGTAAAGGGCCTTTTTGTCGGCCGTGATAGTGTCATGTCTGATGACAAAACCTCTCACAGCCGTGACCGCTCTTCCCTGTTCACTTTCTTGCGGACATTATACGCTGCCCTCTGCGTGACGATGTGATGCCACCGCAGCCGTGCAACCACGTTTGACCATCCTATCCGCACTTCCTGGAGCCACGTACACACCCATTTTATGTCCGCAATCATAATCCGTATCAAATCCAACACCGGGATGGATCCCAGGTCGTTCCCCCCCAAATGCACAACAATCACTTGAGGCTTTCCCCACCTCCTATGCGCATCCTGTAACAATGAAGGGAGCTCACTCCAATTTAAAACCCTGCGGCCGAGCCAGCGGATGTTAGCCCTGGATGTCGCCAATCCTAGCTGCTGCCCGCCCGGGGATTGATGTGCCCTGATAGCCGCCCAGTGGATAAAGGAATGCCCAATAATCCACACGCGCACTGGGGTCCTTACTTTACCTAAAACAACATGGATGGGGACAATGAAATGCTGCCATATGACTACAATAGGCCTCCCCCGCCTCCCCCCCTCCCGGCCGGGGAGGTGACGGAGGGGCCCCAACCAACCCCGCCCCCAACCACTAGTCTTTCAGAGGGCGAATGTAGCCCCTATAGCGCTCTGACTTCCACCGCCCCAGTTTCTTAATGGCCGCCTTAGATGACCCACTAGCCGCTGCGCTAGTCGCCGCCCCGATCCGAAATGAATGCGGAGCAATCTTAGAAGGATCCAATCCCGCTGCCGCTGCCACCTTGGCTAGCACTCTGCGGAACTGGAACTCCGAAAGTGAGCTACCGTCCTCGTGAACGAGAAACTGCTGCGCTCCCTCCGGACGAATGAGGCAATACTCTGCCACGCTCCGAACCGGACAGCAGTCCTGGAATTCGTGCCTGGCTAAAGGTAACCAAGCCCCCTTTCCATCTTGATCCGTCTTGGATCGTGGAATGAGCAGGAGAACACCCTCTTCAGAGGCCCTCAATGCTCCATTTTAATTCCGCCCACCTCTCCCTTTGTGGAAGCGGAAACGACCTCTCCTATTCTGAGGGCCCCTGCAAACGCCAGCGCGAAAGCAGCCAGAAACAAACACGCCTCGTAAGCAGAGCAACATACAGCCCCCAGCTTGCCTACCATCAGCCGCAACCTATCAGACGTGATTGGTTCCCTCTGATCCAGCCGGCCCCACCCCTTCAAGATCTGCCTTACTAAGAAAGCATTAGTGTAATCTGCCAAACCCAAGGCTTTGTTGAAAAACGACAAAGCCGCTAACCTGCTGAGAGTTGACAACCTAGACACACCCTCTAGCTTCAGACACGCCAACCATTCTAAAACGTGTACCTGAGACGCCTGATGGACTGAGAAACCCTTCTGTTCACTGAAGCGCTCCCACGCCTTCCAGTGCGACATGTACGTCGCCCACGTCTTAGGAGCGAGCGAAGCCCTGATTAGGGAGAGAACGGTCTCCCAACCTCCGCCAGCTGCCAAAGAAAAGGAGGGCATGTTAGACCCTCCGCCGCTGCCCTCGGGGCCACCCTCCTGAACTGATACCATTGAAATCTAGATAGTGCATCAGCTATAACATTGCTAACCCCTGGCACGTGTCGAGCTGTGAAGCGAACATTAAGCTGCAAACACCGCAAGACCAAGTGTCGTAGGTAGGTTACCACCACCGGCGAAGCTGCAGACAACCTGTTTATGGCGTACACAACGCTCATGTTGTCTGACCAGAATATTACCGACCGATTGGCCAGTCTCTCCCCCCACAGCTCGACTGCAACGACTATAGGGAAAAGTTCCAGCAGTGCTAGATTACGCGTGAGACCTGAGGCAAACCAATTCTCCGGCCATGCTTCCGCGCTCCAATCCCCATCCAAATAGGCCCCATAGCCAAACCCCCCAGCTGCATCCGTAAACAGGTGCAGGGATTGGTTGGAGATGGGCCCAGCCCTCCTTGATGGAGATGTACTCCGCGCGGCCCGCAGATTGAACCGCCTCCAGGAGGCGGTCGACTTTATCCTTCGGGAGCCTGCATAGGGATTCTATGGTGTCGATATCTATGCCCAGGAATGTCAGGCAAGTGCATGGGCCTTGGGTTTTTTCTCCCGCAAGCGGGACCCCGAAATTGTCCGTAACATCTTGCATTACCCTCATCAACATGGCGCACTCGTCACTACCGGCCCCTCCTACCAGCAAGAAATCATCTAGATAGTGGGCCACAGCCCCACCCCCAGATGCCTCCTGTACCACCCAGTGTAAGAAGGAGCTGAAACACTCAAACAGGGCGCACGACAATGAACAGCCCATGGGCAAGCACCTGTCGACAAAGAATTCGCCTTCAAACTTCATTCCCATCAACCTAAAGGAAGAAGGATGAAGCAGGAGCAAGCGGAAAGCTGACTCGATGTCCAGCTTAGCCATCAGTGCCCCCCGTCCCCATGACCGAACCACCCCCAGTGCTTCATCGAAGGACTGGTAGTGCACCGAGCTGAGGTCTGGGTCTATTGCGTTGTTCACTGACGCCCCTTTGGGAAAGGAAAGGTGATGGATAAGCCTGAACTTACCCTGCCCTCTCTTGGGCACTACTCCCAAGGGAGAAACCACCAGATCTGGTAGAGGCCGTTCTCTGAACGGCCCCACTACCCTCCCTAGTCTCAACTCCTTCGCCAGCTTTTCCCTCACTACGTGAGGGAATTCATAGGCCGACTTCAAGTTGCGGTGCACAGATGACCCGGTTACCGGAGTAGTAACTGGAATCCTGAAACCCTCCCTCAGCCCTGACAATAGGATCACCGCCGCCTCCCCGTCAGGGTATAGCACCAACCATGGCACCATCCTCTCAATTCGAAGTGGAGTTGGGGCCCTTGACCCCAGCCCCCCCTCTACTATTCTGGGAGGGTGCACTAGAGTCCCTCCTTTTCGCACACTCTGACCCAGGGTGTGGTCCGCTGCAAAATTTGCAGATGTGACGAAAGGAGCAATACACTCCCCTGTCACACTGCTTGTCCTGGAATTTCCAGCACTCCCTCCCCCGTCTCTTCTGGCGGGGTAAGGACCGCTGGGCTCCAGGCCTAGCCACCGCCGGTGGCGAAGTGGACCTCTCGCGCCCCAATTTGGACCACAGGTGCATATCCTGCGTCCCAAAGTGCAATATAGGATTTCCGACCATTTTCTTGCGAAATGCTACATCGTAATCCCGCCATGCGCCTTCTTTAAATCTCTTGTAAATATCACCAATAGTGTCTTGATATTTAATGAGGTTATGCCCCTGAGTCGGCCACCTATCCATGTAGCAAGACGCCAATACCCTATAACCTGCTTGCCACTCCTCGTACGTCTCCTGACGCCGCACCTTTTTGGGGCCAGAGCCATCGGCCGCCCTCTCCTTGGCCCTGCAAGCTTCTGGAGAGAGCTCGTAGATATTCACATATCTACCCTCCTGTATCTTTTTGATCACTTTCGCTTTTAGGTGCCCATATAGCGAGTGGACCAGACACGGGTACGAGTCCCCGTGCACCGCCACTTTCCGAGGAGCTACCTGGCCTGCGGATACTACCACCGTTTCTGAAACCTGGGTTACAGAATCGCCCTCAACTACGCCCTGCGCGCCTGCTTTTGCCTGAACCTGAGCTGCCACCAACTTCTTTATCATCCTAAACATCTGTTGCTGCCCCTTACTCACTAAACCCAGCCCTGCCTCACTATCAGAGCCTGAGTCACTAGAGGAAGAACCCATGTTCGTGTGTGTGATATCAGTGATGGTGCACTCACCGGACTGTGGTAGCGTCTGCGATGCACCCTCCGATGATGGTAGCTGCACCGTAGCAGATGGTGTTGAAGGTCCTGCAACTGCTCCAGATGTTGAAGACCCCCCAACGGCTCCAGAAGCTGAATTCTGGCTGCTTGTACCAGCCTGCATCCTGCGTTCTTCAACTGTAGAGACCTGTGAAGAAAAAACAGACTGGGGAGTACTCTGAGCGGCAATGAGGGCCCCAGATGGGGAACTGCCCTCCCCTTCGCCAACCCTTGCCCTCTCATGCACCCCCAATGCAGCCGCCACAGCTCTCCTAATCAGGTCCTCCTGAGCCCCCAATGCCTGACTAACGCACTCTCTCACTTCCCGCTGCACAGTCGCTGGAACCACCTGATCCCTGGCCATTCATATTAGGCTCTGGCCTTGTTGCAAAACTCTGACCCCTGCCAGAACCTAGCCTGTCTTCCGCTTGCTGACTAGTGCCCCAGAGGCCTATGTCCTGAGAGGTACTGGCGTCATTTGCGCCCACATTCTGCACTATGTTCCTGCTCATGCCCTGACTAGGCCCTGGCCTTACTGCCTCCCTAGCCACAATAATGTTGGCATCATGTGCGCCTATACCCCTCAATCTAGATACCTCTGCTGCCCCAGCCTGCCTGAAAGGTTGCTGCCCAGAGCCCTGAGCTGAAGTAACCCCTGCCTGAGTGACCCCCGCTTGATTGCTGGAGATCGTTTGCTGCTCTGGGCCCTGGGCCCGATTTACCCCTGCTGGAGTGACCCCTGCGGTGACGTCATCTGCGCCCCCGCCCATAGCACCTCTCCGCTCAACATGCCCCCGCCTCATGCACACTTTGCGCTGTACTGCCGGACCCTCGCCCGCCCCCCTGCCCCCTGCGACCGTCATCGCCAGCCGGAATCTCCCCAACTTACTTGGAGCAACTCCGGTCGGCGTCCCCGGTATTGAAGCAGGGCGGCGTCTGACTCGCGTGCGACCGCTCTCCTCAACCACAGAAGATCCGTCAGAAGGGGAGGAGTCGCGTCGCGCGTCATGTGCGGGGGCGTGGCCACGCCCCGCCGATGCTGAAGGCCCAATGCTCGCTTGGCCTAGAAAGCCACTGCTACCACCGGACCCCCCAGCTCCATCCCGCCCCTGTAGCGCATCGCCCGGCCCCATGTTTGAAGCCAGGGACTGCGCAAGGGACAGAACGGCGGCCAGAGCACCCGGCGGGAGCGCTGGAACCTGCTGCAGCCATGCTGCCACCTCACTCTCCTGTGCAGTAACGGTCCTCTCGCCTGTCAGAGCCCTAGCCGAAACCTGGGCTAATTCAGTGTTAACCCCTCATTGTGCAGCCCTAGGCTCTCTCCCCCCGGCCCTAGCACCAGCCCTAGCCCAAAACCTGCTCTTAGGGGGAAAACTCAACTCCCTTCTCGCAGCCTGCCTAGCAGCAATAGTGGGCCTATTGGACGCCCTAGTTTGGGGGGTTGGGGGTACCACATTTTCAGGATCTGATGTTCCTTTTTCTCCTCCAGGTCTCTTCCTCCTTGAAGGCTCCACCACAGCATCCCTGTATCTCCTGGGAGGCAAAGAAGTTCGCCTGGCACGCTTCATCACAACTGAGGCCTAAATGGAAGAAGACCAGCTCTGCAGAAAATTCTCGTCGAAGTCTGGAGGCAGGAAGAGGCCGGATCCACTGGAGCAGGACCCTATAAAGGCAAGAGGTACACCCGCCCACCCACTTGCAACATTGTAACATACACACACTCTAGAACCCTCCAGACTTCAAGTCAGCTATCCCTTAATTTTGCTACAGACCCACTAGAGGGCCCTCCACTTCCATGAGCTAAGTGCTTGGGCATGATTAAAGGGCCACTAAAGTAAAAAATTAAGTTTCTTGATTTCGATAATGAATGCAATTTAAAAATTGCCATTATAAAAAAGTGCACATTTATTTTATATGTATTCTCTCTGAGGTTCTAGCTCCTACCCAACATGTGTAAAAGTGCACAGTATATATGTATATACATTATGTGATTGGTTGATAGCTGTCACATGGTACAGGGGGAGGGGAAATTGGCGTTAACATTTGCCATAAAATAGTCTACTGCTCTTTTCAAATTCAAACTAAGTGCTATTGCATTGTCTTTTTATTATGTATTTTGTCAGTCAGTTACATTTAATGTTCCACTTCAGGTACTCTAATAGAATCCTGTTTTTGAGAATTGAGTCCCCAATACTCAGAGCACATGTGACAATGTTTGCCTAACTTTTTCACAATACTTGAAAAACTGTTACCCTCTGAACTAGAAAATCAAATAGTTTTGATTTATTGGATGTTAAAGAATAAAACATTAGAAATGGACCAAATTACAAGTGGAGTGGTATTTAACGCTCCCGCACGAACTCCGCTCGAAGTATGCTTCTTGCACGCTTTTGGTAGCAGTCGCATTACAATTTGAAATTAAACAGTTTGTGCTCTATTCCGATGCGTGCAAAAAGCCGAACTTAGATATTCTCATGCTCTATAACGTATTCCCCCACAGAAGTCAGTGGAGCAAAATAAAATGTAAGAAACACTTTAATTGAACGCAAACACGATCGCATATTTTCATTTGTCCTATCCCAACATGAAAATATAAATATTTGCCATTCCAATATTCTTCAGATAGAAGAATATGTTCTATTTATTCATAAATACATATTTATACATATACAGTATCTGATGGTAATTTGCTAAAATATGTATCTATACCTATATATAGGTGATCATATATAGGTATAGATACTGTATATACACACACACTCACACACACACACACACATATATATATATATATATATATATATATATATACATATATATATATAGCTCTAGCTATTTAAAAAGAAATAGAACATATTAAATATGAATATTGCATAAATATGATTCTACATGTTTCATCTATTTGACTGCAAAGGGCTCCAGTGTACTTAAATATATGTCTATATATGTATACATATGTATGTGTTTATATGTGTATATATGTCTGTAAATACATATATACACATATACATATATAAATACATACGTACACACATATAAAACATATATATATAAATATATATATATGTATGTATACAGGGAGTGCAGAATTATTAGGCAAATGAGTATTTTGACCACATCATCCTCTTTATGCATGTTGTCTTACTCCAAGCTGTATAGGCTCGAAAGCCTACTACCAATTAAGCATATTAGGTGATGTGCATCTCTGTAATGAGAAGGGGTGTGGTCTAATGACATCAACACCCTATATCAGGTGTGCATAATTATTAGGCAACTTCCTTTCCTTTGGCAAAATGGGTCAAAAGACTTGACAGGCTCAGAAAAGTCAAAAATAGTGAGATATCTTGCAGAGGGATGCAGCACTCTTAAAATTGCAAAGCTTCTGAAGCGTGATCATCGAACAATCAAGCGTTTCATTCAAAATAGTCAACAGGGTCGCAAGAAGCGTGTGGTAAAAACCAAGGCGCAAAATAACTGCCCATGAACTGAGAAAAGTCAAGCGTGCAGCTGCCAAGATGCCACTTGCCACCAGTTTGGCCATATTTCAGAGCTGCAACATCACTGGAGTGCCCCAAAGCACAAGGTGTGCAATACTCAGAGACATGGCCAAGGTAAGAAAGGCTGAAAGACGACCACCACTGAACAAGACACACAAGCTGAAACCTCAAGACTGGGCCAAGAAATATCTCAAGACTGATTTTTCTAAGGTTTTATGGACTGATGAAATGAGAGTGAGTCTTGATGGGCCAGATGGATGGGCCCGTGGCTGGATTGGTAAAGGGCAGAGAGCTCCAGTCTGACTCAGACGCCAGCAAGGTGGAGGTGGAGTACTGGTTTGGGCTGGTATCATCAAAGATGAGCTTGTGGGGCCTTTTCGGGTTGAGGATGGAGTCAAGCTCAACTCCCAGTCCTACTGCCAGTTTCTGGAAGACACCTTCTTCAAGCAGTGGTACAGGAAGAAGTCTGCATCCTTCAAGAAAAACATGATTTTCATGCAGGACAATGCTCCATCACACACGTCCAAGTACTCCACAGCGTGGCTGGCAAGAAAGGGTATAAAAGAAGAAAATCTAATGACATGGCCTCCTTGTTCACCTGATCTGAACCCCATTGAGAACCTGTGGTCCATCATCAAATGTCAGATTTACAAGGAGGGAAAACAGTACACCTCTCTGAACAGTGTCTGGGAGGCTGTGGTTGCTGCTGCACGCAATGTTGATGGTGAACAGATCAAAACACTGACAGAATCCATGGATGGCAGGCTTTTGAGTGTCCTTGCAAAGAAAGGTGGCTATATTGGTCACTGATTTGTTTTTGTTTTGTTTTTGAATGTCAGAAATGTATATTTGTGAATGTTGAGATGTTATATTAGTTTCACTGGTAAAAATAAATAATTGAAATGGGTATATATTTGTTTTTTGTTAAGTTGCCTAATAATTATGCACAGTAATAGTCACCTGCACACACAGATATCCCCCTAAAATAGCTATAACTAAAAACAAACTAAAAACTACTTCCAAAACTATTCAGCTTTGATATTAATTAGTTTTTTGGGTTCATTGAGAACATGGTTGTTGTTCAATAATAAAATTAATCCTCAAAAATACAACTTGCCTAATAATTCTGCACTCCCTGTATATATATATATATATATATATATATATATATATAAAAATAAATGTTGTATTCTGCCTGGAATCAGCTTCCCCCAGCAGTGATTCTAACCTTCTCCCAGCTGATGAGTGGCAAAAACCACGAAACAGTCTGTCCTGGGATGGTTATGAATCACTGCACTAACCCTAGCTAAGTTTATAAGCTGTGTAAACAGCGCTACTTTGGCGTAAAGGGAACCTGCTGAAAAGCAGACTGAAGTAAAAAGGTGTGTCATTGTGTACTTAATTTGCATATCTTACCCAGAATCCTTTGCTGCATTGGAAACAATGTAATTCAGAGGTTTTCTGTGGGAAAACATTATATATTTTTTTATATGAAGGGAGCTCCCTATCAGTTGTGTGCACTCATTCACTGTATTCACGATTTTATTCCATCATTATTAAACTGCACATCCATAGGTGTCGAGGAAAGTCCTTAATGCACCTGAAAAGCCCAATTAGTAAGCAAGCAGGTACGGTATCTGTTAAAGCAGTTTCCCCCAAAGCTGATGTCTCAGTCTAATGCAAGATAGAAGCTAGGGTTTAGGCAGGGTAAGTTTATCGGCACATATCGTTCTCACCATATATCATAAACTGACAATCAGTATGTCTGTGGTCCGTGACTAAGGCTGAATATGTGACTTACCCTCCTGATGTCTTCCCATATAGCTCCGTTTCACAGTTGACAATGGGGGGCCGGTTGCTAATTGGACAAACCTTACGCTTACCAGTTTTTTGTGGGTCATAGATGCTGCAAAAGCGTGTCCTCTGTGAAGTCACCTGGATCCAATGTTTGCAGTTTGTCCTGTGTCTGCTGAGAAAAAGGTGTAGCTGCCTTGCTAAGTACGTTTCACCCCTAAAGGCACGGGGCTTCTTCCGGCTAAGTCTGATGGCATCACTACAACTCGACGCCCTTTTTGATCAGTAAGACTCCGCCTTCTTTTCCCCATTATTAAATGGTGTGTTTAATGCATTTACTATGGTATTCTCACTAATTTTATTAATATGACCATCAATAGTTTGTGCCAGACAAGGGTATACTTTTAAACCTCCAGTGGGAGGAATAATATTTTTATTGCCTCTTACTGTTGGTTTAACCATTCTTCTTTATTGGCAAATATATATATATATATATATATATATACATATATACATACATATCCATCTTAAGACATGTACTATATATGTATGTATCTCTATTTGTATACATACAGTATGTAATTATGTGTATATATGTCTGTAAATACATATATACACATATAAATACATAAATACATATGTACACACGTGTATATATATATATATATATATTCCAGAAAATAGGAGCGCACTCGCCGGGTCTTAAACAAGTAATAATATTTATTTAAACAACGTGACGTTTCGGGGTGGTTAGCCCCGTCCTCAGACCATTACAACAACTAAAATAAGCAGCAAACATTTATACATTACCCTCCACCATCACCACGTACTACCGGAAGTGCCGCCGGCGTCCTGCAGAGCTCAGTGCGCAGGTCCGCCGGTTGCCATAGCAACCTGGATACACAGCTCTGAAATTGAATAAAAAGGTTTTTTAAAACACAGTGAATACCTGCTATATAAGTACTTATATTGTTTATCATACTATAAGAGTATTTAGTAATCTATGTGTGGCTAACTGTTAGTGTTATTAATATACGCCACCATGTAAACATGTACCCGGTTGTCAAGGCAACCGTTGTAATGGCATTCAACACAACGTAACCTCAAATCATCAATGTGTGCAATAGCAATGCTTAATAGCCTAGTAGAATCATATATGAGCTATTGATGTAGCTAATTGTGACAGTTCTATAGCCAACTCCCCATATATAGCAATTCCCTTAAGCAATGAACCTTTAATGTGGTACTATATTAGGGCTAAGACAATAGTAAAGTGTCACTAAAGTATTTATCTATAACATTTGGCTTATAAGCCAAAGACATGATTATAACTAGGTCATCTTACAAGAAACAATGCCAATCCAATTGTGTATTTAACCCCTTGGGGGATAGAGTCCCCAAGTTGTAAATCCACCTGGACTCTTTTTGCAACAGAAGATTGGCTCTATCACCACCCCTACTGAGTTTAGGTACGTGATCAATGATCACATACCTCAAATCACTAACAGTATGGCCACTCATTGCAAAATGCCTGGCAACTGGCTGCTCAGATTCTTTCTCTCGGATTGCCAATCTAATGGCAGAGCGATGGTTGGCCATACGTATGCGGAGGGTGTCTACCGTCTTACCCACATAAAAGAGGCCACATGGGCAATGTAAGAGATAAATAATATACTCAGTGGTACACGTTACTCTATATTTAATTGTGTACTTTCTGTTAGTATGGGGATGTGTAAATGTCTTGGTATTACTCAAGCCACTACACGTAGTGCAACCAAGGCATCTATAACAGCCCACTTTTGGTGATTGGAGCCAAGTAGTCTTCTTATAACTGTCCACCGGATCAACTTTAACTAGGGAGTCCCTTAGTGATCTTGCTCGTCTGTAGGTCACTCTTGGGGGTTCCATAGTGGTGAACGGCAATGTTGGATCACTCGTCACTATATCCCATCGATCTCTCACAACTCCAGGTATTCCCTTTTTGTCTGCAGTGTATGTAGTTAAATAGGTCAAACGATTCTTCGTCTCCAGGGGTTTTCTTGTACATAGGGCCTCATCTTGCTTCATATCCCAGAATTTTGCAAGGTGTTGATCAATGTGGGCTTGTCGGTACCCTCTTTGTAGAAATCTTTCTTTCATCTCTAATAGTTGTTCTTTGGCCTTATTGGGATCACTATTGTTGCGAACTACCCTTTTAAATTGTGATATCGGTAGCGCTCGCTTTAGGCCAGCTGGGTGGCAGCTTGAAGCTTGTAATAATGAGTTTCTATCCGTGGTCTTTCGGAAGAGGGTAGTACCCAACCCATCCCCCTGGACTACAATGCGTAAATCCAGGAAATCCACTGAAGTTTGATTATACTCCTTTTTAAATTGGAGATTTGGTAGAACCTGGTTCAATTGTTGGAACCATTCAGAAAGTTCATTTTCTGTGCCTTCCCAGATCAAGAACAAATCGTCAATATAACGACGAAAAAATCGTATCCTAGTATCCTGGAATAGTTCTGTTTGGTGTTGTGCGAATTCAGCCATATATAAGTTGGCGTACGATGGGGCCACACTTGACCCCATCGCCGTCCCAAGCAGTTGCAAGAAATACCTGTTCTCAAAACGAAAGTAGTTTATCTTAAGACAAAATTCCAACAGTTCCAATAGCCAATCCATATTAGGACCTACATAAGGATATCTATACAATTTAAAATGGAGTATAATAAAAACTTCAGTGGATTTCCTGGATTTACGCATTGTAGTCCAGGGGGATGGGTTGGGTACTACCCTCTTCCGAAAGACCAAGGATAGAAACTCATTATTACAAGCTTCAAGCTGCCACCCAGCTGGCCTAAAGCGAGCTCTACCGATATCACAATTTAAAAGGGTAGTTCGCAACAATAGTGATCCCAATAAGGCCAAAGAACAACTATTAGAGATGAAAGAAAGATTTCTACAAAGAGGGTACCGACAAGCCCACATTGATCAACACCTTGCAAAATTCTGGGATATGAAGCAAGATGAGGCCCTATGTACAAGAAAACCCCTGGAGACGAAGAATCGTTTGACCTATTTAACTACATACACTGCAGACAAAAAGGGAATACCTGGAGTTGTGAGAGATCGATGGGATATAGTGACGAGTGATCCAACATTGCCGTTCACCACTATGGAACCCCCAAGAGTGACCTACAGACGAGCAAGATCACTAAGGGACTCCCTAGTTAAAGTTGATCCGGTGGACAGTTATAAGAAGACTACTTGGCTCCAATCACCAAAAGTGGGCTGTTATAGATGCCTTGGTTGCACTACGTGTAGTGGCTTGAGTAATACCAAGACATTTACACATCCCCATACTAACAGAAAGTAAACAATTAAATATAGAGTAACGTGTACCACTGAGTATATTATTTATCTCTTACATTGCCCATGTGGCCTCTTTTATGTGGGTAAGACGGTAGACACCCTCCGCATACGTATAGCCAACCATCGCTCTGCCATTAGATTGGCAATCCGAGAGAAAGAATCTGAGCAGCCAGTTGCCAGGCATTTTGCAATGAGTGGCCATACTGTTAGTGATTTGAGGTATGTGATCATTGATCACGTACCTAAACTCAGTAGGGGTGGTGATAGAGCCAATCTTCTGTTGCAAAAAGAGTCCAGGTGGATTTACAACTTGGGGACTCTATCCCCCAAGGGGTTAAATACACAATTGGATTGGTATTGTTTCTTGTAAGATGACCTAGTTATAATCATGTCTTTGGCTTATAAGCCAAATGTTATAGATAAATACTTTAGTGACACTTTACTATTGTCTTAGCCCTAATATAGTACCACATTAAAGGTTCATTGCTTAAGGGAATTGCTATATATGGGGAGTTGGCTATAGAACTGTCACAATTAGCTACATCAATAGATCATATATGATTCTACTAGGCTATTAAGCATTGTTATTGCACACATTGATGATTTGAGGTTACGTTGTGTTGAATGCCATTACAACGGTTGCCTTGACAACCGGGTACATGTTTACATGGTGGCGTATATTAATAACACTAACAGTTAGCCACACATAGATTACTAAATACTCTTATAGTATGATAAACAATATAAGTACTTATATAGCAGGTATTCACTGTGTTTTAAAAAACCTTTTTATTCCATTTCAGAGCTGTATATCCGGGTTGCTATGGCAACCGGCTGACCTGCGCACTGAGCTCTGCAGGACGCCGGCGGCACTTCCGGTAGTACGTGGTGATGGTGGAGGGTAATGTATTAATGTTTGCTGCTTATTTTAGTTGTTGTAATGGTCTGAGGATGGGGCTAACCACCCCGAAACGTCACGTTGTTTAAATAAATATTATTACTTGTTTAAGACTCGGCGAGTGCGCTCCTATTTTCTGGAATTTGTATGCAATTTGATTGAATGCACCCCGGGCAGCTCTAAACTTAAAAAGTGCGTGCAGTGCCCTATGGACATTGAATATATATATATATATATATATACGCACATTACATACATACATATCCATCTTTAGACATGTATATGCATGTATCTCTATGTGTATAGATACAGTATGTAATTATGTGTATATATGTCTGTAAATACATATATACACATATAAATACATAACTACATATGTACACACGTGTATATATATATATATATATATATATATATACGCACATTACATACATACATATCCATCTTTAGACATGTATATGCATGTATGTTATGCCCTTTTCCAGCCTGTTTTTCTAACACCTGAAACCTCAAATCTTTGAGCCTTTATAACTTTTTTATGCCATTTTATTTTAAAATAATTTTTACTAGATAGTGTTATTATGAGTGTAACTATACATTGTAGTGTATTTTTGTGACACTTTTTTGTTTTGCGAAACAGTTAACCAGAGCTCTGAGGATGCCGTAATCATTCTAGTGTAAATTGCAATTGTGGTTAAGCGATCGCATTTACGTTCATCTTGTAATACGCGCTCTAAACTTAATGCGTGCAAAACACCCATGATAAACCCCTTTTCACTTGCGTGTAACTTTTAAAGCACTACTCATAATCTGTCACTTTATTGGAAGACAGAAAATGTGAGAGCTCAATTTTAAACTTAAAGAATGCCAATTGCTAATAGTGGGCTAGATTACAAGTGACACGCTAATTTATCACATCTCTTTGCACACATTGGAAGTAGTGTGCATATTATAGGTTTGAAATAGAATAAAACAAACAACATAATTCAACATTATCTAAATTAAATTATGTACTTTCTAACAATAAATTGAGGAAAATTCAATAATATCTGAAATATCCTCAGTACTAATAAAAAAAGGAAACCAGTATAAAAAGGGTGAGGTTTATGACAGACTAAAAAGTTGTCGAATGTCAGTCCATAATAAATCATAATCAGTCCATAACAAAAGCAATCATCAGTAATACAAAAACAAAAACTTGCAAAAGGAATACTACTATATTAGTATCTAGTATTATGAATTTACTCTGCTTTCCAGTTAAAGGACCAGTAAACTTTGCTTTTTGTTCACTTTTTTTTTTTTTTAATATTTTTATTGAGGTAAAATTTTGCGGCATACAAACATCAACAGCATTGCATTCGTTATAAGAACATTGTTACATATTGTAAAACCATACTTAATGCACAGAGAAACAATACGTGTTATATCATATCCATCAATCAAGATAGCTCAGAAATCTGCCAAATATACTATATGTCTTTCAGATAGACCAAGTTTACACATTGTATGATCACACTGTGGATATAATAATATAACCTGTAGAAACAACACCTCATTTTAAAGGGGAAGGGTAATATTTCAATTATCTCTAGGAATATACATATCTAAACAGAGTTAGGAGTGTCATATGGGGTCTGTGCCCCTAAGCTTAACCAGTAAGCAAAGTGGTGGGGGGAAAACGGAGCAAAATATAAGGGACTTATAGCGTACTTGCTTCTCAGGGCTTGCAAAGAAAAAAGAAAAGGTCTATCTAGCTGGCTATGTATTATCAGTGTGTAAACATATATGGAAATTCTACAACCTCATCCATGCATGATTTGGGACGCTGGAGGACCACTTATCTGCCTTTGGCGCCGCAATAATGTACAGAGTAAATGGCACATTTATTAATACAGTAATCCAGACAATTAAACATATAGTAAGATATATCCCTAGCGGTTGGTTAAAAAAAAAAAATTGAAACTCAAAGTGTCTATGATACTTATATCAAGAATAGAGTTATCTAGGTGACACCAGAGTTCTATATAGACTTATATCCCCTGATATCGCTAGACTCGCTAAACATAGAGCCACCATTATCTATTACTTGTTTTCCTACCTCGGCCGTAGACAGAAGAAACAGAATCTAACTAAAGTGTGTGATGGGTAGTGGCTTCTCTGAAAAATTTAAATACACCTAGATAAAAGCTACCTGTCCAATAGTGTAGTGGGTATATTCAGGGTTATGTGCTATGTAGTGCTTATTAGCGGGAGATGCATAGAACGTAGTAGAGATATATGTGCTAATAAAAACCCAATCTTAAGTCTGTTCTTAATTTAGACAAAAGCTCTAATGCCCAATAGAATGAAAGCAGGAACAGTAGTGAACAATGATAAACCATTCGCTCTAAGCACCACAAACCTTTAACTCAGTAGTGCCAAAGAACAACAAACTAAGCATATTATCCATAAAGAAAATTTAGACATTTCTAAGCAGCAAAAATCAGGGCAAAGGCGGCTTGCTCAGTCCGTGTTCGCCATTTTACTTGTCCCAGTGCTTTATCCAACACCGGCCTTTCTCACAAATACCCCTTCGTCAAATAAACAGTATGGGGCAAAATGATCCGGTTGCCTATGGGATCTAGACACCATGTCTGATGCTCTCCACCGATCCGCATCAGTCTCTATTATGAGAGATTTGTCCAGAGTCTTACTACTCCCCGGGCAATAAGTAGCAGGGTCCATCAGCATCTCGTTGTCATCCGGCCGAACCGGTCTCAAATAACAGCATAGTGAACGGGCAGTCAGAAACAGTGTACCCACATACCCCCAAGGGATAACGAGCTGCGGTCCCTGCATACATCAAATTCTCAGCAGTCCGGTATCGCTCTATTTTCTTACCGCTTGTCGTTCTGCCCTTGCCGTATATCTCCTCTGCTTCACCAATGGCCTTTATACCGCTCCAGACATGCACCCCCGGCTCAAAGTCGGTATCCACCGACATCTCAGACCTCCTCATCTCCTCCACAGCAAAACGACCAGGCTCCCAATCAATATGAGGTGTGCAAGAGGTAGGTAGCAAGCGCCGGGGCCCCATAGCACCACCACCATCCTGCTTCAGTAGAATAGGATTAGGCTGGGGAGTCAGCGTCACAGTAGAATCACCCGGAGACTGAAACGCCATCTTGATTGTGTCTTCCATTTCAGCCTGAAAGGCATCCAATAAGCCACACAGTTTAGCCAGAGTATGCATTTTAACCTCCATAATGTGCCTTCACAATGAACAAGAAGCGGATGAGCTTAGCGTAGCTAGTAGACTTTATTATTTATGCAATAGCCGCAGCCGCAGCTACAGGGTTCAGGAAAAAAAAATGAACAAGGCCCAGGATTGCCTGTGGCGTTCTTGGAGAGCATAGGTCAAGATAACAGTCAAATCTCCACTTCTGAACTGCAATCAAAGTATGTGGTGTATTCCCACTTCTTATAATAAAGCATTTGTGACATCAAAATTTGTCTCACTAATCTCCAATAGTTCAAATTTTACTATTATGTTCAGGAGCTTCATCTAGACGCATCTTGCTGCTCCAAGAGTTGGCTCCGCCCTCCTTTTGTTCACTTTTTAACCAGTGTATCTTAAAAGTATATTATTAATCTACACTATTCATATAGATATTATTTAATAAAATGTTATAATTAGGAATAATCGCATACTTTTATACCTTGTAAATGTTGCAGCGTGACAAACTTCATCCTACACAATTTCCAGGTGAAGCATAAAGTAGCTTAATTTTAATAAAGCCAATTGCTGTGCAAGAATTAATGATCCATTTGCATAACTTGGCTATGCAGGCTCGCTCCCGATCGCATGTGCATATCTTGTTTTTATCAATGTATGTGCATTTTTGTCCTGTTTTTTCTTACATGTAAGGCGGGCTCTGAAACAATGTCATGTGTTCATCAGTGATGATGACTGCAGGACTGATGTGCGTATGTTCTTACCATGATGTCTGGGGTAATGTTCTGCACATGCACGTGCTCCAATGCATGTTCACGAGCCTTGTACCCAGGTAGCCCTCTGTGATAGAACATAAATAATAAGTATCATGAGGGCTTGGAAATTAATAAATATACAAATTAATATAAGAAGCAAAAAAAAATTTAAAACAGGTGGTAGGAGTCTTGACAGGGGAGGGTCTACCGCTCACTTTTTCCAAGACTCATAATACCGGCGTTAGGAAAATCCCATTGAAAAGATAGGATACACAATTTACGTAAGTGCATTTGCGGTATGCCTGAGTCGCGGAAAAAAAGTGAGCGGTACACCTGTACCTGCCAGACTCGTAATACCAACGGGCGTTAAAAAGCAGCGTTGGGACCTCTCAACGCTGCTTTTTAAGGCTAACGCAAGACTCGTAATCTAGGCAAATGTTTCCCCACAAATTCTACAATATTCTTGGTGGAATTGAAAATTTACTATTAATTGTGTATCATAAGCAGGTATTCCACTTCACAGTTTAGATGTGACAGAAAATTGCAGGTGAGGAAACCAGTTCAGGTTTTCCCTACAAGCTAATGTTTTCTTATCTGCAGTTAAAGGGACATTAAACTGAAAACATTTCTTTCATGGTTCAGATAGAGGATACAATTTTAAACAACATTCCAATTTACTTCTATTACCTAATTTGCTTACTTCATTAGATATCCTTTGTTGAAGAAATAGCAGGGCACACAGATGAGCCAATTACATGAGGCATCTATGTTTAGCCACCAATCAGCAGCTACTAAGCCTATCTAGATATGCTTTTCAGTAAAGGAAATCAATAAAATTAAGCAAATTAGGTAATAGAAGTCAATTACAAAGTTGTTTAAAATGGCATGCTCTTTCTCAATAATGAAAGAAAAAATATGGGTTCCATGTCCCTTTAATTAATGTCCATCAGCTCTTGTTAAATAGTGTGTGCTGAGGCTGCAAGTTAGAACCTATATGTGAAAGACAGATTATAGGCGGGAGTTGTGCTGCTGTCTAGAGGCCTGTGAGTATTGAAACCTGTTTGTAATTTTGCAGTTGTGTGGAAAAGACACACAACTCTAGTCAGTTATGCTTTATTCTGTTTAGTAAGCACCATTATTTCTGCTGTGAAGACTGTGTGTCAAAGCTGTATGTATGTGTGTATATATATATATATATCCTATATAATAAAAGGCCAAGTGTGTTTGTCCGAAGCTGTCATGCGCAGTAGAGACTGCGCAGGAGGACAAACACACCTGGCCTTCTAACTGTCTTGACTTCCTCCTGGTGTCGCGTGTGGTGGAGTGGGCGTAGCCGGCGGACATGATGTGGGTGTTGCCCGGACATGGCGTGGGTGTGACCGGGCGGGCCGAGCATGACGCGGGCAGGGCTGGGCGGGGCCGAGCGTGACGCGGGCGGGGATGGGTGGGGCCAGATGCCGGGTGAGTGCACAGTGAGTGATTCATTGAGACAGAAAGCTCTAAAAAGAAGGGGATAGTGAGAGCAGAAGAGGGGGGAGAGGGGGGAGATAGCACAAAAGAGAGGGGGAAGAGCACAAAAGAGAGGGGGGGGAGAGCACAAAAGAGAGGGGGAGAGAGCACAAAAGAGAGGGGGGAGAGAGCACAAAAGAGAGGGGGGAGAGAGCACAAAAGAGAGGGGGGAGAGCATAAAAGAGAGGGGGAGAGCACAAAAGAGAGGGGGGAGAGAGCACAAAAGAGAGGGGTGGAGAGCACAAAAGAGAGGGGGGAGAGAGCACAAAAGAGAGGGGGGAGAGCACAAAAGAGAGGGGGAGAGCACAAAAGAGGGGGGGAGAGAGAGCACAAAAGAGAGGGGGGAGAGCACAAAAGAGAGGGGGGAGAGAGCACAAAAGAGAGGGGGAGAGAGCACAAAAGAAAGAGGGGAGAGAGAGCACAAAAGGAAGGGGGAGAGAGCACAAAAGAGAGGGGGAGAGAGCACAAAAGAGAGGGGGAAGAGAGCACAAAAGAGAGGGGGGAGAGTGCACAAAAGAGAGGGGGAGAGAGTGCAAAAGAGAGGGGGAGAGAGCGCAAAAGAGAGGGGGAGAGAGACAGCAAAAGAGAGGGAGAGAGACAGCAAAAGTGAGGGAGAGAGAGCAAAAGAGAGGAGAGGGAGAGAGAGAGCAAACGAGAGGAGAGAGAGAGAGCAAATGAGAGGGGGAAGAGAGAGAGCAAATGAGAGGGGGGAAGAGAGAGAGCAAAAGAGAGGGAGAGAGAGAGCAAAAGAGGGAGAGAGAGTGCAAAAGAGAGGGGGGAGAGAGAGAGCAAAAGAGAGGGGAAAAAGAGAGGGGAGAAAGAGAGAGCAAAAGAGGGGGGAGAGAGAGAGCAAAAGAGAGGGGGGAGAGTGAGCAAAAGAGAGGGGGAGAGAGCGCAAAAGAGAGGGAGAGAGCACAAAAGAGAGGGGGGAGAGAGCACAAAAGAGAGGGGGAGAGAGCGCAAAAGAGAGGGGGAGAGAGCACAAAAGAGAGGGGGGAGAGAGCACAAAAGAGGGGGGGAGAGAGCGCAAAAGGGAGGGGGGAGAGAGCACAACAGAGAGGGGGAGAGAGTGCAAAATAGAGGGGGGAGAGAGAGCAAAAGAGAGGGAGAGAGAGAGCAAAAGAGGGAGAGAGACAACAAAATACGGAGATAGACAGCAAAAGAGAGGGGGGAGAGAGAGAGCAAAAGAGAGGGGAGAAAGAGAGAGAAAAAGAGGGGAGAGAGAGAGAGAAAAAAAAGAGAGGGGGGAGAGAGAGAGAGCAAAAGAGAGGGAGAGAGACAGCAAAAGAGGGAGAAAGACAGCAAAAGAAAGGGGGGAGAGAGCAAAAGAGAAGGGGGAGAGAGAGAGCAAAAGAGAGGGGGAGAGAGAGAGCAAAAGAGAGGGGGAAAGAGAGGGGAGAAAGAGAGAGCAAAAGAGAGGGGGAGAGAGAGAGCAAAAGAGAGGGGATATAGAGAGAGAGCAAGGGGTGGGACCGCTGTACTGCAAAAAATGGCCCATGTTTATATGTATATATATGTGATAATTTTGTCTCACCAAACTTCAGAGGTTATTAATAAAAAATAAAATAAATGGAATGTAGCTCTATTCTTGTAAACAGCAAGTAAATATAACTTAATCTACTAGCATGCACAAGGTGAGCATTTACTTTTAGTAATTGAAATGAAAAGTATGGACTATACCTCTATGAATGATAATAGTAAATCTTATGTGAGAAACTTATTAAGCTTCTAATATATAAGCAAATTCCTTAATATTATGACCAAAGAAAAAATGAGAAAAAATCCTTATATTCAGGATAAGAAAATGAGTTGATAAAGTTCAATTCTTGATAAAGTAATGTTCAAGTAACTTTCCTTAAGTTTCACGCACTCACACAAACACTCTAAAATATATATACAATGTTCCA
The DNA here is from genome assembly GCF_027579735.1 of Bombina bombina. NCBI lineage: Eukaryota > Metazoa > Chordata > Amphibia > Anura > Bombinatoridae > Bombina > Bombina bombina. The sequence goes on from NC_069503.1 coordinate 914,430,923, forward strand.
ACACACACGCAATATTGACCAGCAAGGAGGAGGTTAATTCATTGTAATACAGCTCAGGTAAGTAATGACACTTAGCGTTATATTTGGAAACCTTAAACTTTGTATACAATACGATACCAATACCAGCGTGGTGATAAGACCAGATTTCCCCAGAAGCGATGATGAAGCGTGGAGAGCGGAATTAACAGCAGAGTAAGTACTAAACCGGAGAATATTAGAGAGCGGCGTTCCGGTAGCAGCTTGTGTGAGTGCGGCTTCAGTTGTGTGTGATTGAGTTCCGGTAGCGTAGGAATATGATTAGAAGTCTCAGTCCAAAAGGAATCAGGGAAAAAGTGCAGCAAACTTTGAGATACAAACAGCCTTCAAAGATAAAAATACTTAAGACCTGAAAGGGAAAAATAAACTGCTTGGAATGAGCAGTAGCACAGGATGAGAGAATCCACTTTAATTTTCAGGCACTGAGTAATGGAAAAGCACTTCCTTAAATAGGAGGAAGTGCTGATAGTCAGAAAGTCTTAAAGGGATATCACATCCCCCCCTTCTCAGGGAATCACCCCCGGGGATTCCAGACCAGGTTTAAGGGGGTAACGATGATGGAATGACTTCACCAGACGAGGGGCATGAACTTCTGAATGAAGATGCCAGGAATCATCCTCTGGACCATAACCCTTCCATCTGATGAGATATTCTAATCTTTGTCGTCGAATCCTAGAATCCAGTATTGATTCAACTTCAAATTCCTCTGGAAGATCCACTGAGATAGGAGGTGGAAGATCAACTGTCGTGCGTGTCATTGAATCAAAAGGTTTCAATAATGAAATATGGAAGGTGGGATGAAACTTGTAGTCCTTAGGTAACGTGAGCTTGACCACATTGGGATTTATTATCTGCTCCACAGGGTAAGGTCCCAGAAATTGGTTTGCCAGTTTCTTGCTAGGGACCTGAAGTTTGAGGTTTTTAGTAGAGAGTAATACTAGGTCACCTATTTTATATTCAGGTCCAATCGAATGTTTCCGATCATAGTATTTCTTTTGGTATTCCTTAGCTTCGGCTAGATGTTTTTTCAATACTCTCAATCGATCTTGAAGCTTGGAAGAAAAATCTAAAGCTGAAGGGGAATTCACTGTTTTGTGGGACAAGGTTATAGTATTAGGATGGTACCCATAAGTTGCGAAGAAGGGGGATGTTTTGGTTGAGGAACAGAATGAATTATTATGAGTAAATTCAGCCATGGGAAGGTAAATTAGCCAGTCATCTTGTAAATGTGAAATATAACAACGTAAAAAGTGTTCAATGGTCTGGTTGAGTCTTTCTGTCAACCCATTTGTCTGAGGATGAAAAGCAGTAGTGTAGCGATGATCAATTTTCAGTAACTTACACAAAGATCTCCAGAAGGAAGAGGTGAATTGGGTACCCCTATCAGTAATAATATTAGAGGGTAAACCGTGTAGTCGTACAACCTGATCAAGAAATACTTTGGCTGTAGTCATGGCAGTTGGTAATCCCTTAAGTGGAATAAAATGAGCCAGTCTTGTTAAATGGTCAACTACTACCATGATAGTGTTATATTGTTGTGATGCAGGTAACTCCACTATAAAATCCATGGCAATAGTACTCCATGGTTTATCTGGAATGGGCAGAGGTCTAAGTAACCCTATGGGTTTTTTATGTTCAATTTTATTTCTAGCACAATTCTCACACCTAGAGACGTAATCATATATGTATTTATTCATCCCTGGCCACCAAAACTTACGACGGGTAAGTTCAATGGTTTTCTGTATCCCTGGGTGACCAGATATGGTGTCATCATGGGTATGTGTGAGAATGGAAGACCTTATTTTCTCAGGTATGTATAACTTTTCTTCATGATAGAAAAGACCTGTAGTAGGATCTTTGGAACAATTTTGTAATGGTATTGAATCATGTTTTAGAGCAGTGTAAATCTCTTCTTCTAAGGGTGTTAAAGTACCTATTATCTTTTCTGGAGGGATAGTGAAGTTAGGTTGTTCATGAGGAAGTAACTCATAAATACGAGAAAGTGCATCTGCCTTTGTGTTTTGACTCCCAGGTTTATAAGTTATTAGAAAGTTAAAGCGATCTAAAAAGAGTGACCACCTTGCTTGTCTAGCTGTTAAAGTCTTATTCTTTTTTAAGTATTCTAAATTTTTATGATCAGTATAAATAAGGAATGGAATTACTGATCCTTCTAGTAGGTGTCTCCATTGTTCTAGAGAACACTTAATAGCAAGGAGTTCTTTGTCTCCAACACTATAGTTAGCTTCAGCACAAGTCAACGTTCTTGAATAGAACGCAATGGGATGAACTTCACCTGTCTCCTTATTTTGTTGGGAAAGAACAGCCCCTATGCCTGTATTAGATGCATCAACTTCCAACAGGAACTGTTGATCAAATTTAGGCAGTGTTAGTATTGGAGCTGTTGTGAACATTTCCTTAAGACTATCAAAAGTCTTCTGGGCTTGTTCAGACCACTTAAAGCGCTGTTTTATACTAGTTAATTGTGTTAATGGTTTTATCACTGAGGAGAAGTTTTTTATAAATTTACGGTAATAATTTGCGAAACCAATAAATCGCTGTAATGCTTTTACTGTAGTGGGTTTAGGCCAGTCTTTAATTGCGGCTACTTTTTCAGGATCCATTTCTATTTTGTTTGGGGTAATTATATAACCCAAAAATTTTATTTTAGAGACATGAAAAACACATTTTTCTAGCTTTGCATATAACTTATGCTCCTTGAGACGAGTAAGAACCCACCTAACATGTTTTTCATGTTCTATGGGAGATTTCGAATAAATCAGAATATCATCTAGATATATGATGACACAGATATCCATTAGATCATGAAAAATCTCGTTGATAAAATGTTGGAAGGTTGCGGGAGCATTGCTTAAACCAAAGGGCATTACGTTATACTGGAAAAGACCATAGCGGGTTCTGAACGCGGTTTTCCATTCGTGCCCTTCCTTTATGCGAATAAGATTATAAGCGCCCTTTAGATCTAATTTCGAGTAGATCGTGGCCTCATTTAATCTTTCGAGTAACTCTGGTATGAGAGGTAAAGGATACCTATTTTTAATTGTTATTTCATTCAATGCCCTGTAGTCAATAATAGGTCTTATTGTCCCATCTTTGTTGCGTACTAAAAACAATCCTGCAGCAGCAGGGGATGTTGAGTGTGAGATGAACCCTTTTCGCAAGTTTTCATCTAAATATGATCTTAGATATACCAATTCTTCTTGCGAAAGAGGGTAAATCTTACCATGTGGTATTTGAGATCCCGGTATTAAATCAATGGGACAGTCAAATTCCCTATGTGGTGGGAGGTTTTCTGTCTCCTTGAGGTCAAATACCTCTGCCAGGTCCTGATAAATTTGAGGTAGCTCATGTTCCATAGTGGAGATTACCTGATAGGGAAAACAAGTCTTTATACAATAATCAGAGTCAAATTTTACTTGTGGTGATGACCAGTCAATATGAGGATTATGTATTTGTAACCAGTTAAAACCTAAAATAATAATATGCATGTAGATAGGTATGAGGTCAAAAGTAATATATTCGGAATGTCCTTGGTCAGTTGTTACGAGTAAAGGGATTGTCTGATGAGTAATGGGGCCCTGTTGTATAATAGAACCATCAATAAGTTTAACTGAAACAGGATGTGTCTTGACAACAGTTGGAATTTTATTGAGCTTAACATATGCTATATCTATATAGTTTCCTGATGCCCCAGAATCAATCAAAGCGTTAGAGCGCACGTTTTTCTGATCCCACTGTAAAGAAAAGGTGAGAGTGAGATGGGGGTTTTGAGAAATGTGAAAAATATTGTGATTGAAACTACCCTTACCCTTTTTCTGTCTCAATAGAGATGGACAATTTGTGACGGAGTGGTCTTTTTGTCCACAATAAAGACAGAGATTTTCTAATCTACGTCTAGTTTTTTCCTCTGGGGTTAGAGGACCCCTTATAGTTCCAATTTCCATAGGAACCTGGTTTGAAACAGCTTTTTCCATGGTTGTAAAACAGGGATATGAACGTCTGGGCACAACTTCATAGGAAGCTTTCTCAGCCTTTCTTTCACGTAACCTTCGGTCCAAAGTGGTGCTTAATTTCATCAAGCCATTCAGTGTGTCAGGCATCTCTAATCGTGACAATTCATCTTTAAGGGATTCAGAGAGACCCAATCTGAATTGATTCTTTAAACTGATCTCGTTCCATTGAGAGTCATCTATCCACATTTGAAATTCAGTAATATATTCTTCAATGTTTCTTTTCCCCTGTTTCATAGATCTTAATTTATTTTCAGCTGTTATTTGAGTGTGGGAATCCTCATACAAGGCAGTCATAGCTAGAAAAAATTCTTCAAGCGAATCCAATATTGAATGTTCACTTTCAAAGAATCTATTGGCCCAGGAGCGTGGCTCCCCCTGTAGGAAGGAAATAGTGGTACAGACCTTTATCCTTTCACTATGGTATGTTTTAGGTCTAAGTGAGAAAAGAAGTTTACATGCACTTTTAAAATCCCTGAATTCGCTGCGTTTGCCAGAAAATGGTTGTGGGTATTGTATGTGAGGTTCAGCAATTCCTGCTTCTTTCCCTGACATACAATCTTTTATTAAGATTTTGAGAGCTTTATTTTCAGTTTGTACCTCTGTTAAGGCTCTAGCAAGATATTCTAATTTCTGATGAATATTAGAAAATTCATTTTTAATTTCATTAGGATCCATCTTCCAAATAAAAAAAAAACTTTATTTTTTAGGCCTGAAAATTCTGTGATAATTTTGTCTCACCAAACTTCAGAGGTTATTAATAAAAAATAAAATAAATGGAATGTAGCTCTATTCTTGTAAACAGCAAGTAAATATAACTTAATCTACTAGCATGCACAAGGTGAGCATTTACTTTTAGTAATTGAAATGAAAAGTATGGACTATACCTCTATGAATGATAATAGTAAATCTTATGTGAGAAACTTATTAAGCTTCTAATATATAAGCAAATTCCTTAATATTATGACCAAAGAAAAAATGAGAAAAAATCCTTATATTCAGGATAAGAAAATGAGTTGATAAAGTTCAATTCTTGATAAAGTAATGTTCAAGTAACTTTCCTTAAGTTTCACGCACTCACACAAACACTCTAAAATATATATACAATGTTCCAACACACACGCAATATTGACCAGCAAGGAGGAGGTTAATTCATTGTAATACAGCTCAGGTAAGTAATGACACTTAGCGTTATATTTGGAAACCTTAAACTTTGTATACAATACGATACCAATACCAGCGTGGTGATAAGACCAGATTTCCCCAGAAGCGATGATGAAGCGTGGAGAGCGGAATTAACAGCAGAGTAAGTACTAAACCGGAGAATATTAGAGAGCGGCGTTCCGGTAGCAGCTTGTGTGAGTGCGGCTTCAGTTGTGTGTGATTGAGTTCCGGTAGCGTAGGAATATGATTAGAAGTCTCAGTCCAAAAGGAATCAGGGAAAAAGTGCAGCAAACTTTGAGATACAAACAGCCTTCAAAGATAAAAATACTTAAGACCTGAAAGGGAAAAATAAACTGCTTGGAATGAGCAGTAGCACAGGATGAGAGAATCCACTTTAATTTTCAGGCACTGAGTAATGGAAAAGCACTTCCTTAAATAGGAGGAAGTGCTGATAGTCAGAAAGTCTTAAAGGGATATCACAATATATATATATATATATATATATATATATATATATATATATAGAGAGAGAGAGAGAGAGAGAGACAGCTTAGCTATTGCCATACTTCAGTATAATGCCCAGGTGCATCCTTGGTTCAAATACATACCATATTCCTGTAAGCACATTGGGCAAGGAGTCCATGTTTAGTTTCCCCGCGAGACTTCCCTAGGGTTATGTTACAAATACGTGCAGAAAGAGAAGCACTCACTCAGGAATGAATAACTTGTTCTATGGTGATTTACCACCTGGTTGTAGCCTATTTTAGCCCAATTGTGCTTTACACAGAGAAGAACTTTCCTGAATTATATCAGTCTGATCCTGCCTAAGAAGGTCAGTTAGCCCCAAAATAGAAGGCAATTCTTATCTGAACAAGGGACATGGCAAACCCAGATGATTGTTTCTGTCTTCTTTAGACTTCATCAATGAGGTGCTGCCACATTCATCTAAGCACATTGGGCAAGGTGTCCTTGTCTGGTTTCCCCCATCAGCCTTAGGGAGAACTCCCTTGGGTCATATTACAAAAACACACAAAAAGTGAATCACTCTCTCAGGAAAGAACCACAGCTCAGCTGCTTGTTCTACAGTGATATACCACCTGGAAGCAGCATTTTTTTAGCCCAATTGGGATTTAAATAGAGAAGAACTTTAAGTATATCAATTAAATTGTATGTTTGAAGGTATTTGCCTTGAAAGGGCTCAAAACTCTCTCTTTCTCTTTTTTTCTCTCTCTCTTTTTCTCTCTCTTCTCTCCTCACCGGCCACTTTATTAGTTACACCTGTTCAATTGCTTGTTAACACAAATTGTTAATAAGCCAATTACATGGCAGCAACTCAATGCATTTAGGCATCTAGATGTGGTAAAGAAGACTTGCTGAAGTTCTACAATGAGCATCAGAATGGTGAAGAAAGGGGATTTATGTGACTTTGAACGCGGCATGGCTGAGTATTTAAAAAACTGCTGATCGACTGGGATTTTCACAACCATCTCTAGGGTTTACAGATTATGGTCCGAAAAAGAAAAAATATCCAGTGAGCGGCAGTTGTGTAGACGACAATGCCTTGTTGATGTCAGAGGTCTGAGGAAAATTGGCTGACTGGTTTAAAATGATAGAAAGGCAACAGTAACTCAAATAACCACTCATTACAACCAAGGTATACAGAATACCATCTCTGAACGCACAACACGTTGAACCTTGAAGCAGATGGGCTACAGCAGCAGAAGACTACAGCTGATGCCACTCCTGTCAGCTAAGAACAGGAAAATGAGGCTACAATTTGCAAAGGCTCATCAAAATTGGACAATAGAAGAATGGAAAACGTTGCCTGGTCTGAGTCTCGATTTCAGCTGTGACTTGTATCAACAGTTCAGGCTGGTGGTGGTGTAATGGTGTGGGGGATATTTTCTTGGCACACTTTGGGCCCCTTAGTACCATTTGAGCATAGTATATTTTTGAATCACCTATAGATTACTGGGCAAATGAGGCCTATGTACTAACTACTTTAATGCTTTATGTGGAGGAATGTGGGCTATATAAATATTTCAGTTGCAATAATTTAAATGGCAGTTTAAGCAGTCAGTTTTAAATTGCAGAATGAAGTGGCCAAATTATCTTTACAAAATCAATGACTAACAAAAACTAAATTTAAAGTAAATGTATCATTTACATATTCAAAAAGTAATGTCTGACAACTCAAATAGCACTGATGCTTTTAACATTCAAAAGGTAATTCTCAGTTGTTTAATAATACAATTTCAATGATCAATTCATACAATTTGAAAATGTAATAAATGTCTTAGTGCCAACACTATAATAGCAGTTAACATTGATATCTGTTACACTAAATGTAGCCTTTTTTAAATGACTCTTGCTTGTGTCAACATCATTTAATACATGAATTTCACAATTTACTGACAATATCAAGTACCATAATATACTGAAGAAACATACATCATTATACTTCTAAAAAATATTAATTTCTAGATCATTTTTATGTAAAAAACAAAATGGCAGTTAAAATCAACCATTAATAGGCAAATTTAATTATGTTCTTCTACCACAACAAAGGAGCATATTAACTAGTCTAATGTTTTAGCCTTCTTTATTCATTTAGTAAGCACTATTAAACAAAAGTGTAACAAAATAATTACCATGAATCCAGTCCCACTGTCAGTGTGGGACATTTTAATGTTGTGTGACACAGATTATATGTTTGATTACTCTGGGTAAGTTAAACCTCTTGATCTGTCCAGTTTTATTTTATACATATATAAAATATGCTAATTGAAAAGAATATCAATGACTTACACATGCCACATTGTGTTCATTTTTCTTAGAAAAATATGTTGCCATCTCAGCAGGGGTTTCTTTTGGCCTCAAGTAAGAACCCTTGAGCTGTCCACAGGAAGATTTTTTTAAAGGGAAGCCGCAGATGGTGCAGGTATACAATTATTGCAACTTGAAATACAGCAAACCAATAATTGGCATATACAAATATTAAGATGTTCAATCTAAACATTATTAAAAAATATAACTTAAAGCTATATCCATAGAGCATTTTAATCACGCTTGTGTTTTAGAAACATATAATGTAGGAACTTTGATAAAACATATGTTCAAGAGAATATTTAAAATTATAATATAAATATACTCCAAAAGTAGTATTTTTTAATAGACCATTAGAGCAATGTGGTTTAAGAATAATGAGGTTGCAATTGTGGATTATTTACATTTCTGTTGTATTTTACTATATTATTATAAAATATAGACACCAAATATTTTTGTCTATACTTATTTTTTTTATAATTAAAGATATTTCTTTGAACTATTTTTATTTATGATTTTTACAGCCATTGTTCTGGTATTATACTGAGACTAAAATTTTGTTTAAATACAATTAATTCAAAATAAGGTATTCAATCTAACTCAAAGTTTTCTTTGTTTGAAATGAAGAAGAAAATTACTTTCATTTCTTACGCCATTAATGGCTCAAATTATGCACATAATCAAAATGATTTGAAAATATTTTCTGGAAAATAAACTCCTGGTTTCCTGATTATTAACATGAGGATTACAAAATTTGATGTCATGAATAATTCATGTAATTTCCTTTAATGTAATCATGCTTCCTCAGTGTTAAGCCTCTGTGAATGGTATGGTGTGCAAAATGCTCTTTTAAAACATTATACAGCTTTCTATTATATTCCGAGAATTAACACCATTTATAAAAGTCTAAAATAATGATTTCGTTTTTACTATTTTACAAGCAGATGTTTAACAGTTTCAATATTAACTGCATCCTGAAAACAAATGCTAAAATATCCTAATATTGGATGCTAACAATGTCTGTTGTGTGTCTCTTTGATCACAGAATGTTTGCTGCATACATACACTTCAAAACCAGGGTAATGACAACACTGTTAGGTCAATAATCCTTTTTAGAATAATCTGCACACCAAAACCAAAGCAACATGCATGAAATCAATAACAGATACATTAACATGCAAATACTGAAAGACAAAGTAAAATAACTATTGTTCTTTTCTCACCCATAGTAAGATTAGTAATAAATATATATGTGAATTAATTTTTAGCATAATTAATATATTATGTACTATTTAATTAATCAAACTCATCTTTGTTGCAATACATTGCATTTGAAGAGCTGTGTCCAGAAATGTGTAGTGCCAATAGAAAAGGACATTCTGGTAATTCTAAGCCACCTCAATCAGTGTTACTGCCTTCTAATGGCATTTGTAAAATGTCAATATTGTCCCTTTGTATGTCCCTATGTGTATGTTACTGTGTTAAGGGAACATAAAACCCTGTATGCTCTATTGCCACAGAAGAATAGAAACACAAAATCAAATCGTCATTTTAAAGAATTGTAAAGATAACTTAGATTTACCTACTATATACTGTTGCTATTCAATGGACCCTTTTGTCAAAAAGTGTGAATTTAATTCAATAACAACTGTTCCACTAACAAAATTGAAGGGCATTGTTCTTTGTAAGTGTCATTTGTTGATTGTATAAATATCGGCACTACTCATACAGGCCCTAATGATCAAAGCATTGTGATAATGGTGATATTTTAAAATGGGATACATTGTAGGATTGAGATTGCTTGTGAAATTTTTAAAAGGGTTAATATCAGTGTTTGAATGCAGTTTCGCTGAGAGGCATTTTACTATACATCTCTGTGGGATGCTTTTCGGATATTGGTAAAATGTTAAAAGAAGCATCACCACCTACATTGAAGGTGTAATGTCAATGATTTGTTTAGACAGTATTGTATGGCCATTGGTAATACACTTTACATGTGTCAACTGGAACTCAACCCCTTTTGTTACACTACAATAGGGAAACTAGGCCATCAACGATACACCTATAGGAGTAAGGGATTATGGGTATATTATACATTTAAATACATTTTATTTATATGTATTTTATTGTATAATGGTATAATATGTATTTTAAAAATGTACGTCTTTTTGTTGTTATTTTAAATATTGTGTATTTTTCTTTTCTTTTTTTAGAAAGACATTTTTGTATTCATGATATTACATAGAACAAAGTAGCTGCAACTTTCTAGTTTTATTAATTTATTGCATGTTCCAACTGCTCTGAATATGTTATACTTACAATATTGCAACCGCACTGTAACAAACGTGTTATTAATAGCCTTGTGCAGCTGCTAAAAATGTGTTTCGTATGCATTTTTTGTAACGAATATTCAGGGAAATGTGTTTCCTTGAATATTCATTGGCTGCACTATTCAGTACTCATTTCATTTTAGAAAATTGAATACTGAATATTCGTTAAACATTTACATGTATTTTCGTTAAAGTATTTAAAAGCTTCAGGTGAAAAAGTTCACGTGTAGCTTATACTTACCTTAGCATGCTGAAGAGCCACACTAACCTGGTCCACTTCTTCACAAACCTGGCCTCACTAATAGGAGGCTTAACGCGGCCGGGTCCCAAGGCCTGCACTAACAAGACTAAAGCCACCTGTTAGCAGTCTGTAAAGAAGTGAACTAAGTTAGCACAGGTCTCCGGCACGCTAAAGGTATGAATTTACTTCTAAAAATAATTAAGTAAAGGAAACTAATGAATAATAATGATTTTAAATTTTGTTTGTACATTCATTCAGATATTCGTTTATCCTCCGCTCAGGTGAGATAATCTAAAATGTTTCTCCAGTCTGGCGAGCTACCTTAAATAATTTTAGAAACTCAAATTTTACCTTGAGAGATGCTTATCTCACTGTGCAGGGATATGGATTTAAATTACAGACCCCTACATTACAATATAAGGTCTTAAACAAATCTTAAATATTTTGTGTGATATCTCCATGCTGGCGAGTTTTTGATCAGGATTCCAGTTACAACTGTATAGGGCAACCTCCAATATGGACTCCAGCATATTTCCATAATATAACCCAGTTTGTTTAATACCACTAACCAAATATATGAACCCAAAGAATGCATTCCCACTAGAATAATGCCCAACAATGATATGGTACTTAGCAAAATTCTCTAATTCTTGAACTCTGCTAATCAAATGCTACATTGTATTATTTTTTTTACTTGAAATGGGCCTGATGTTTTTACACATGGTTCAAAAAGTGATTGAATAATTACCTGCCCAAAGTTATGACACATGCATGACATTTTGAGTTTAACATCTTTTTAATTGTGTGTTGCGGTGAAAGTGGAGTGATTAAAATAATAATAGGTCCTATGCAATAAAATGATTGGCTCATGTTTTGTATTTTAATATTGCTGGCAGGCTGCCACACCACTATTCATATATTACATGGTGCCAAATTTAATTCAGGTAGGTTTCCTTAGTAATATTAACCCCTTAATGACCGGACCATTTTTCAATTTTCTTACCCTTAATGACAATGGCTATTTTTACATTTCTGCAGTGTTTGTGTTTAGCTGTAATTTTCCTCTTACTCATTTACTGTACCCATACATATTATATACCGTTTTTCTCGCCATTAAATGGACTTTCTAAGGATACCATTATTTTCATCATATCTTATAATTTCCTATAAAAAAAATATAAAATATGAGGAAAAAATTGAAAAAAACACACTTTTTCTAACTTTGACCCCCAAAATCTGTTACACATCTACAATCACCAAAAAACACCTATGCTAAATAGTTTCTAAATTTTGTCCTGAGTTTAGAAATACCCAATGTTTACATGTTCTTTACTTTTTTTGCAAGTTATAGGGCCATAAATACAAGTAGCACTTTGCTATTTCCAAACAACTTTTTTTCAAAATTAGCGCTAGTTACATTGGAACCCTGATATCTGTCAGGAATACCTGAATATCCCTTGACATGTATATATTTTTTTTTAGAAGACAACCCAAAGTATTGATCTAGGCCCATTTTGGTATATTTCATGCCACCATTTCACCGCCAAATGTCATCAAATAAAAAAAAAAAGTTCACTTTTTCACAAATTTTGTCACAAACTTTAGGTTTCCCACTGAAATTATTTACAAACAGCTTCTGCAATTAAGGCACAAATGGTTGTAAATGCTTCTTTGGGATCCCCTTTGTTCAGAAATAGCAGACTTATATGGCTTTGGGGTTGCTTTTTGGTAAGTAGAAGGCCGCTAAATGCTGCTGCGCACCACACGTAAATTATGCCCAGCAGTTAAGGGGTTAAATTAGGTAGGTTGTAGGGAGCTTGCAGGGTTAATTTTAGCTTTAGGGTAGAGATCAGCCTCCCACCTGACACATCCCACCCCCTGATCCCTCCCAAACAGTTCTCTTCCCTCCCCCACCCCACAATTGTCCCCGCCATCTTAAGTACTGGCAGAAAGTCTGCCAGTACTAAATAAAAGGAGTTTTTCTTTTTTTTAATAAAAAAAAATAAAATGTTTTAGCTGTGATGGACTCCTGCCTTAGCCCCAACCTCCATGATCCCCCCCCCCCAGCTCTCTAACCCTCTCCCCTACCTAATTGCCGCCATCTTGGGTACTGGCAGCTGTCTGCCAGTACCCAATTTGCCCCCCAAAAAAGTGTTTTTTTTATTATTTTTTATTACCATTTTAATTTTTCTGTAGTGTAGCAGCCCCCCACAATACCCCAACCCCCTCCCCCTCCCAGATCCTCATATATTTACTTTTTCCCCCCTCTTCCCACTCATTGGTGTCAGTGTGGGTAGGTAATCGCGCGCGCGCACGCGCACGCGCATGCGCGCCCCCGCACGCTCCCGGCACCCGGCGTGCACATTGCACTTACAGGAGCCGGATGCCGGGTAGCGATGGGCCGCCCACCCACCTCCCTGTTGCGCTCCCACCCACCAACGAACCGGCCGCATCGCTACCGGTGCAGAGAGGGCCACAGAGTGGCTCTCTCTGCATCGGATGCTTTCTAAAGGGTATTGCAGGATGCCTCAATATCGAGGCATCACTGCAATACCCTGAGAGCTGCTGGAAGCGATTGCGATCGCTTCCAGCACTCTCTTAGACAAGTGACGTACCAGGTACGTCCATTGTCACTAACTGCAAGTTTTTGCAGGACGTACCTGGTACGTCACTTGTCATTAAGGGGTTAAAATATTATTGATGGTAATAATATTTATGTTACGTTTACTCCTCTCCACAATGTTCTTCAAATAGCAGAATATGTTCTATTTATTCTTTTATATATATATATATATATATATATATATATATATATATATATTTGTGATCCTGTTGGGGATTATACATTAAAAATAAGAACTGAAAATATTAGAGCAAAATCAATTGTGTACACTCTCTATTTAAACATAGAGCTTTTAATCTTCTGGTTAGACAAGCCATGCATATTATTAAATAAATTCATCCTTATTAACATAGTGAAATGCACAATGCTGACCTTAATTCCTTATCTTTGTACACAATAATGCACATGGACCTTCAATATACTTAACACAAATGTTTGTTTTTGTTGAGACATTTTGAAAATCATAAAGAATAAACTCTAATTCCTAAGAATAAATTCAAGAGTGTAAGAACCTAGAACACCACACATGCATGATTATAGAATGTAGTAATATTTTCAACCAGTTTCGCAAAGACTAGCATTTTTAAGTATCCATTAAATTGAAAACAATTTTTATATTTTATTTGTAGGTTTTCAACATTCTTTGTACTGTGCAAAAAGATAAGTTACACCACCCATAAAATAATAATATTTTGCACAATCAAGAAAGCCCTGCTTGAAAACGACATATTAACAAACCACAGAAATAAAACCATTCATAAGTATGAGGAGCAAAAAGTCATCTCAAGGCAGTGACATTCCAAAACTATTAAAAAGAAATGAACAATCCAATTTTCTGAGTAATGTGGTCATAAATCAACAGATTCATTATCTAGGCATTTTCTACACAATGTAATTCAAAGATCTTTGCTAGAACTTGCTTGTATTACAACGCAATTACTACCTTGAGTCTTCTTAGCTTCTGATAAAAATACTTATTGATCTGACTTGTCCTATAAGCCACAAATCAAAGCTATCTGCCCTAAAGTAGTAAGTTCAATGGGTAGGAAAGACAAGTAAGGTTTAGTGTACATTCTATATTTCCTTTTGTCAGGCTAGGTCACTGAGTTCACTGGATTCAATCTTTATGGATGGAGAAATCAGTAAATGGAAAAACAATGAAAAATGCATTTTCAAAACAGTCATTTAAAACTCGAAATCCTAATAATTTTGCTTATTTTTATGTTATAAAAATCAGTAAATATAATATTTTAATAACAGAGCTCTTTTCAAATGTGTCCACTTGGTAAGTTATATATTCATAATGTTTTCAGCAACTTAATGTACCCTTACAACAATTTATAGATAAAATACATTCACCTAGATTACGAGTTTTGCGTTAGAGACTGTGCAGTGCTAACGAGGAGTTTATGCTCACCGCTCACTTACAGACAGCGCTGGTATTACGGGTTTTTACAAACCCAGCGTTAACCGCAAAAAAGTGAGCAAAGAGCAAAATTTAGCCCCACATCTCACCTCAGTACCATCGCTGCTTACGTTAGCGGTGAGCTGGTAAAACGTGCTCGTGCATGATTTCCCCATAGGAATCAATGGGGGAGAGCCAGCTGAACAAAAACCTAACACCTGCCAAAAAGCAGCGTAAAACTCCTAACGCAGCCCCATCGATTCCTATGGGGAAATAAAAGTTATGTCTACACCTAACACCCTAACATGAACCCCGAGTCTAAACACCCCTAATCTTACCCTTATTAACCCCTAATCTGCTTCCCCCGACATCGCCGACACCTACATTATATTATTAACCCCTAGTCTGCCGCTCCGGACACCACCCCCACCTACATTATACTTATGAACCCCTAATCTGCTGCCCCCAATATCACCGAACCCTACATTATATTTATTAACCCCTAATCTGCCGCCCCTAATGTCGCTGAAACCTAACTACATTTATTAACCCCTAATCTGCCGCCCACAACGTTGCCACCACTATAATAAAGTTATTAACCCCTAAACCTAAGTCTAACCCTAACCCTAACACCCCCTAACTTAAATATAATTACAATAAATCTAAATAAAATTACTACAATTGCCTAAATAATTCTTATTTAAAACTAAATACTTACCTATAAAATAAATGCTAAGCTAGCTACATTATAACTAATAGTTACATTGTAGCTAGCTTAGGGTTTATTTTTATTTTACAGGCAACTTTATATTTATTTTAACTAGGTAGAATAGTTATTAAATAGTTATTAACTATTTAATAACTACCTAGCTAAAATAAATACAAATTTACCTGTAAAATAAAACCTAACCTAAGTTACACTAACACCTAACACTACACTATAATTCAATAAATTAACTAAATTAAATACAATTAATTACAATAAAATAAAATTATCTAAAGTACGAAAACCCCCCCACTAAATTACAGAAAATAATAAAATAATTACAAGATTTTTTTTTTTTTTTTTAATTCTTTTTTTATTATTATTGAGAATACAACAAATTGGCAGGCAAACCATACGTACAGCCAATGATTAATCATACAGTGAGTGCATCTCATACATATTTAACAATTGAAGAAAGGCAACATTAGATAATGATCATTGCAGTAGTCCATATGTAGTTGACGTTTATATGAAGGCTGACCATGGAGCCATCCGATGAACATAATAAGTGTAAAGAACAAAGTCTCTTTCTGTGCAGATGGTTTGCACGTATCTCTCAATAACATTTTTCAATTTTTATAATAAACCATATGAACTAGTCTAACAATACCCTAAACTAATCTAACTTACAAAAACCACTTTTGCCGCACAAGTTATATATTTCCAAAGCTACCCTCGGGTCTTTCATTGTAGATGAATGTATGTCTGGGAGGGGGGGGGGTGGGGAGAAGAAAAAAAAAGGAGAAAAAAAAAAAAAAAAAAAAAAAGGGGTTAGAGGGGGAGATGAGGGGGGTGAGGTGGGAGAGTGAGTCAAAGAAGTAAGAAAGGGCAAGGGATCAAAAGAAGGATTCGATCAGGATTAGTTCAGAATCGTCAACCCTGGCATGAGCAGGTTCCCCAGGAGACAAGGCCGGCCAGTCTCCCCTCAGGATGCCCTCCAGTACAATCTCATGCTGAGCATAAGGTGCCAGTATCTGTTTTTGTTGCCCAGTGGGCAGTCTCTCAATCAGGCATTTCCATTTCTTCAGAAAAGGCCTCAATCTAAGTTTGGTGTCCCAGAACACGTCCTGTCTCTCAATAAACAGTTGTTTAAATAGGGCCCTCTTAAATTGTGTCATTGTCGGGGAGGATTGTGAGCACCATAAGGTTAATATGCACTGTCTCGCAACTAATGTGCAGAGTGTCAGTAAAGGTTGCTTTCCACTTACAACCCCAGTCCACGTGAATAAGTATATGTTGGTGGGGTTATAAGAGATATCAATGGACAATTTAATTTTAAGCCAATATTGTAAATATCCCCAAAACCTTCTAACTCCCGGGCATTCATAGAAATAGTGAATCAAGGAGGGGTCTGGAAATTGACACTTCGCACATCTATTTGGGTTATGGGGGCTCCATTTCCCCCTTCTGCTGGGGGTAATATAATCTCTGTTGATCATTCTAATTTGCGCCTCTCTCAATGTCAGTGCCAATGTAGCTGCTTTGGTTTTCATAAGGCTATCTTTAATCATTTGGATAGTTAATTCATTGGTGGTATCCAATTTTAGTTTTTCCAACATACCCTCTTGAACCCTAGTAACATGATGGCGTAAAAGTTCCTGATACACTTCTGAAATGGAAAAACTCCCTAACTTAAAAGCTGTTTGGGGGATTACAAAAGGAGCCTGACTCCAAAACCCCAGGTTTTTGTCTATTAATGTTTTAATATAGTGTCTTAATTGTAGATATGCATAGAAATGCTGGTTCGGTAAATTATACGTAGTTTTTAGCTCTTGAAACATTCTGACAGTGTGCAACAATGTATCCAGAGCACCCCCAATCCTCTGCAATCCTCTCTCCCCCCACACCCCAAAAGGAGCGTGTTCATCTCCTCCTGGGAAATCAATGTTACCCCGAATGGGTATATGCCTGAGCGCGGGATGTGTATGACCCAACATCTTGTGTGCCCTAGACCAGACCAGAAGCGGATCTCTGTACAGGAAGTTATTTTTTATGTGTTGAGGCAAATCCCCCAGTCTGCAGTACGGGAGATAAGCCAGTCCACACACACCAATCACTGTCTCCTCTAGCTGGGTGTCACAGAAGTGTGCCATTCCCATTTGCCAATCCAATACTAATCTGATCTGTGCCGCCCAGCTATAACACTGGATGTGTGGTAAACCCAGGCCTCCGTTCAGGAAAGAAGAGTGCAGTTTACTAGCCGCTATTCTGGGTTTTTTCCCCTTCCATACGAATCGGCTCATAGCCCTGTTCAGTTTTCTCTCATCTCCCCTCGTCACCATAAAGGGTAGCATCAATAAGGGGTATAAGAGCTTAGGTAGCAGGGACATTTTGAACAGGCTTATACGACCAGTGAGGCTCAAGGGGAGATTATGCCAACTGGCTAATTTGGAGCATATCAGGTCACACTGTTGCGTGATATTGAGGCCGTATATTTTGTGCGGGTTCCTGTGTAGCCTAATGCCCAAGTATATGAGGGCATCTTGCACCTCAACAAAGGGATATGTAGTGGAGTCCGATCCGCGTCTACTAAGCCACAAGATCTCCGACTTGGTGTTATTGATCTTGTAATCCGAGAATCTCCCAAAGGACTCCAGGGTTTTCAAGATGACAGGCACATAGATTTTAGGCGAATCCACAAACAGAAGCATGTCATCTGCGTATAAGGCTAACTGGAGGATATTCTTTCCCACCGCCACGCCTGGGAAAACCTGACGCAACTTTGCTGCTAAGGGCTCCAAGGCTAGATCAAAGATCAAGGGAGAAAGAGGGCATCCTTGTCTAGTGCCTCTCCTCAAGGAGAAGCCAGAAGAAAAGCATCCATTAACTAGGATGTGGGCAAAAGGAGACGAGTAAAGTTTTTTCAACACTCCTAGGTACGAACCCCTGAAGTTGAAACGCTCCAAGGTATCAAAAAGGTAAGGCCATTCGACCCGGTCGAATGGCCTTTTCTGCATCTAGGGAGAGAAGGAACGCCTCAGAGTGGTCCTCCCCTGTGTGGCTCTGTTCTCTCTGCCAGTAATGGTTAATAACATGCAATACCCGCCGCAGATTGGTTACCGAGGTACGTTGATACACGAAGCCAGTTTGATCAGGGTCAAGTAGGGTGGGTAGGATAGTTTTTAGACGATTTGCAAGAATTTTGGTAAAGATTTTATAGTCCGAATTGAGGAGTGAGATCGGGAGGTATGATCCAGGCTCCAAGGGATCTTTTCCTGGCTTGGGGATTAATGTTATATAGGCAGAGGCGAAAGTGTTTGAAGGGCATCCCTCTCCCTGAAAAAAGCCATTGTACACTTGTTGTAGTACTGGCGTTACTTGTGGCAGAAGCAACCGATATAACTCTATTGGGAGTCCATCCGGGCCTGCAGCCTTACCCCGAGCCAAGGATTTTATTATAGCTTGTAACTCACCCGACGAGATAGGGGCATTAAGGGACTCTAATTGATTCTCTGTTAGAGTTGGGAGTGTTATCGAACGCCAAAAGCGTTCAAGCACTTCCGGCGGAGGAGCATCTTGGTTAGAGTATAACTGCTTATAGTAGAGCGCAAAGCCCTCTGCTATCTCCATTGGTGTCTTGTATGAGTTACCCTGAAACTGAATAACCGCAACTTCTCGGCCCATCTCCCTTCTATTCACCAGATTTGCAAGCAATCTGCCCGACCTATTATCATATCTATGGAATCTGCTCGCTGATTTCAGCAAGTCAGATGCCGCTTTCTGCCTCAGAAAAGTCTCCAATTCTTCCTTAGCCAAAATGAACGCGTCATGTGTCTCCCTAGACCTGGTTGTACAATACACTTGGTAAGATTGTTCCAAAAGTCCCTGGAGGTCATCGTATTTCTGTTTTGCCCTACGTTTAAGGTTTGCCACATAGGAGATAATGTGCCCCATCAAAACCGCCTTAGCTGTGTCCCAGAACAACTGTGGGGTAACTAAATGTTGTTGGTTGTCTGTATAATAGTCGTTCCAACAATGTGTTAGAAACTTTTGAAAAGCTTCCGAGGTAGCCAAGTAAGACGGAAATCTAAGTGTGTTTCTATTTGGTCTACTACGAGTGAGTTTCAATGTAAGACCCACCGGGGCATGATCTGACAACACAACCGTGTAAATTTTTTCCTGACTAACCCTGGGTATCAAGCACTCCGATATCCAGAACATGTCTATCCTGGATAAAGAACCAGTAGCCGTTGATAAGCACGTATAATTCTTTTCCCAGGGGTGTCTCCTTCTCCATATGTCACACACCGCCAGGTCAGATTGCAGCTTGGAAAAGACCTTTGTCTCGAATTTCCCTTTTTGTTTCGTTAACCTAGCCTCTACATCTATATGACCCAACCAGGACCTATCCAACCGAGGGTGTGGAGTAAGGTTCAAGTCCCCACCAAGAATAAGTGGGTGTCCCACAAATTGAGCCAATGCCTGGACCAACGTATCCCAGAAAACCAGGGTCTTAGAGTTGGGAGCATATATATTACAAAGAACATAAATGTTGCCCTGAAGGTTAACTTTCAGTATAAGGAATCTTCCCTCCCTATCCTTGTGCGTGCATAAAACCTCAACTGGGAGGCGTTTACCAAATAATATGGCCAGGCCCCTACTAGAGCTTGTATATGAGAGGTAGGAAACCCGTTCCACCCATGTTTGTTGCAGTTTTATATGTTCCTCATCTATTAGGTGTGTCTCCTGGAGAAATGCTATATCTGAGTCCAATTTCCTCAGGTGGGAGAGTATTGTTCTCCGTTTAATCTGAGAATTGATACCTCCCACATTCCATGATGTCAATTTAAGTGTCATTCAAGTCAACATAGGTGGAAGGTCTAAGGGTGGGGTATATAGGGAGAAAGAGAAGAAGGAAAAAAAAAAAAAAAAAGGGGGGGGAGGAGGAAAAGGGGGGAAGGAAGGGAGGGAAAGGAAGGGCCAGGAGAGAGGGGTGTAGTGTAACTGAGGGTGTGTCCTTTCAAATACCACAGTGCAACCCCTACATTGCCTATTCCTCTGGTTGTCTTGTGAGAAAGAATAGACAGTAATACATTACAATGATTATGACTCAGTAAGAATGGAACATCAAGTCTTGTAAACAGTAAAAGGCATACAATAACATTAGTTCCTAGCCAGTGATAGATGAATAAGCTGTAATATACATTGGGTCTAGCAAACACTCTTGTGAATTCATTCAGGATTGACATGTCATGCATTTCAGACATTCCTAAAATCAACCTGTCTAGTAAAAGAACCATAAATATTCAAGGTCATAGCAGATTACTTATCCATGGACATCTTTTTTAATCCTAGAACCCCCAAGGATCCCCTGGACACAGCCTTTACCTAAAATAAAGCAGATAAGACATCTCCCCTGTGCTAGCATTTTAAGATAAGTTAGCATCCTCCCATTCACATTAATAATAGCTCTTACAGAAATGAGGATCCCTAAATAAGTGATTATAAAACTCAGCAAAGTAGTCAAACATTCAAAAAACAACTGTAACACATTCCTAAATAACATTAACCTAAATAACAAAATATGGACGTTAGTTGCATAACACCCTCGGGTGTCAGCGGTACAACCTATTTGGGGTGTCTCCCCCATGTATGCCATGAATGCAAATATGAACATAAACATTAGCAATCAAGATATAGTTACGTATTAGTTCTCACTCAGGGCTTTCAGTCAGGGTCTCTCTGTTTTCTCTCAGTCTCCAGATAGCTCTCCACTGCCCGGGGAGAGTGAAAAAACTTAGGGCCTGAGGGAGTCTGTAAACGGAGCTTGGCTGGAAATAGCAAGGCCACTTGACGACCCTGCTCATACAAACGGGAACAGATAGGTGAGAAATCTTTACGTTGCTTTGAAACTTCCGAGGAGAAGTCCTGGAAGAGTAGAATTCTGTTACCCTCATACAAGACTTCTTTCTGGAGACGGTAGGCTCTTAAGAGCTTCAGCTTCTCCTGGAAATTAAGGCACCTGAAGATCACCTGCCTGGGTTTCATATTGGCATTTTCCAGATTTCTCTCCGGCCCAATTCTATGGGCCCTCTCCACATCCAAAGGCAAGATATCCTGAGGTATTCCTTGAAGCTTTGGTAAAATTAAGGCTGTAAAGGCCAGGAGGTCCTTGCCCTTAACTTTTTCAGGTAGTCCAACCACCCGGAGGTTGTTGCGGCAACTACGGTTTTCCAGGTCATCCACACGTTCTTGGAGTATCTTGTTTTGGCGAAGAATCTGTTGTATTGAATTACTAGATTCAGCCTGCCTATCTTCTATCTCAGAGATGTGGCCCTCGGCATCCGAGAGGCGGGTGGAATATTGTCTGACCTCACTGGTCAGGGTATCAAGGCCTGCTTGCAAGTTTTCCATTTTAGGAAGAAAAAAAGATTTCAGATCCTTCATGAGTTGGGCCTGATCTCCCATGCGTTTGGCAGTTTCATCCGGGCATGGCTCAATCACCGCCTGAGTCTCCATCTGATGTTTAGACTTTCTGTCACTGCCTTTGTTCTTTTGACTCATTCTACCACCCTGAGAAGAGCCTAGTCTCTGAAAGTACTCCTCCACTTTCATCGGCAGAATCCTCCACCTCTCAAAACCCCCTCCTGTGCGTGACACTAGACCGGTGATTATAACTGCTAATGTTCTCTGGCACTATGTACACCCAGAAAGGTGAAGAAAGTGTTCCACTTGTTCACCCCCGGTCCCATGGGAGTGAAAGTTGTGTGAATGAATCCCCCTATTTGCTATATCACTGCTGAATCAATGCTAGTCACCTGTTTCAGACCGGATCTTTCATATATCAGACTCCATGAGCCCTCCGGGGTCACAAATGCAGGTGTTCAAAGCAGGCCTCAGCCTCCAGGTCGCAAACAAGGTAGGAATCAAAGTCAAATTTATGTCTGGCCTGTTACAGTGCCTGCAGTCAAGTTGCAAAGTGAGAAAAGGTTTGTATGGGCCGCTTACAAAAGATGTCCTGCCTGCGATATTGCTGCCTTATCAATGTTGAGCGCAGTCGCCAGGACCAGCGTTGGCCGTGTGTCCGGTAACAAAATGTCTGCGGAGGCCTATGCCCGCCCCTCAATTGGGTAAGGTTTTGCGTGTTATGTCCCTGCTATATCTGTGCTGATCCAGGCAACCCACACAGCAATGCCAGTCTATGTAACCTTTACGGGGCAACAGGTGCAAGTGTGTAAGGCAGGCCCCACAGCTCCGGGGCACAATAGGTGCGCAACTGTGACTGCGTGACTGACCTGTTAGAAGTCCCCTGCACCCACGCTGCACCGCATGGAAAGTATCCGTGCTAGTCCAGGCCCGCTTCTCCACCGGGGCTCCGGGCACTCGGATGGGCCAGATGAGAATCTCCCCTGCTCCAGGTATCTTTGTCTAGAGAGTCAGATTAGGCTAAGGATGTTGAGAGCCACTTTCCACGTGGGCTTTTACACTTCAGCGCTACCGGGGGCCAGAGTAGATGGCAAACTCTGCACAGCTGCTTTTTTATCAGTCGGCGTTATCCGATGAGGGAGTACCCAACAAGATATAGCTATGGGGAAGGCGGATTAGCAGCAAAGGATCAGATATTTTAGCGTTTTTAAGCTCACAATGTCGGAGCTCTCGTTCTCTGCTGCTATCCGCTAAGCCCTCCCACCGGAAACCAATTACAAGATTTTTAAACTAATTACACCTACTCTAATCCCCCTAACAAAATAAAAAAGCCCCCCAAAATAAAAAAGCCCTACCCTACACTAAATTACAAATAGCCCTTAAAAGGGCCTTTTGCAGGGCATTGCGCCAAAGTAATCAGATCTTTTACCTGAAAAAAAAGTACAAATACCCCCCCAGCATTAAAACCCAGGTGAAGTACGTGATGTCCTGCCCCCACTGACTATACAGAGAGGCTGAGTCTACAGTGCAAGTCACTTCTTCTTTATTAGTTAAAAAAAATGCGGAAGCGGGTATGCAAAATATAGGTTGCCCCGGCTACAGTGACGTTGGAGGCGGAAACAGGTAGACTTTGGGGAACAGAAAGTTGTCGGAGTTACTTTGAGGGTGACAAGTTTGCTGTGTCCGCTGTAAACATGGGAAGTGGATCCAGCCAGCTGGCCAAAGCACTGCTCAATGAGTACCAGGAACTGACATACCTGACTAAGCAAGAAATCTTACTTGCTTATAAAAGATTTTGTGAACTTGTGCAGAAAGAGAACAGAAGCAACATTGAGTCTGTGAGGATCCCAAAAGAAACATTTCTAACTCTGCCGGAATTAAAGGCAAATCCTTTCCAGCATTGCATCTGCCATGTTTTCTCAACTTCAGAAGATGGGAGCATGTCCTTCGAGGATTTCCTTGATATGCTAAGTGCTTTCAGTGAATCTGCTACTCTTGAAATCAAATCACACTATGCATTTCGGATCTTTGATTTTGATGGTGACGGTGCCTTGAATGAAGCGGATTTGGAGCAGTTGGTGAACCATTTAACAGGAGAAGAGGATGACACCAAACTTAGCAGTAGTGAAATGAGGCAGCTTATTACAAATATTTTGGAGGAGTCTGATATCGATAAGGATGGCACCATCAACCACTCAGAATTTCAGCATGTTATTTCCAGATCTCCTGACTTTGTCAGCTCCTTTAAGATTGTGCTGTGATGGATCCATTTTGATGGTTTACAGGAAGATGGTCTCAGTAAATGGTTAGTCTAGCCAGTAGGCTGACATTCCTCATCTGTGAATGAATATTCTATGGATTGATGCAAACATTCGAAGCACAGGATGTAACTATGACAAATCTTGCAATAACTACTAAGAAAATACCTTCAAAATTAATCTCAAGTGAATCTCTGTTATACTGTGTGTTTCATTATTAGCTTCTGTTTTAGAAGTTTAGGCTTTATTTTTTGTTCAACGAATGCTTGATTCTAGAAACGAAGCTGGATTTAATTGAAATTGTATTCTCTTTCCCAAAATGTCGGCAACTATAAGGCTGAATGTTATGTCAAGTGTGTTTAATATATATATATATATATATATAATATATATATACTGTATATAATCTCCAATTTTTTTTTTTCATGAAAACATTTGCCTTAAAAAACTAAGTGCACTATATGGTCTACGTAATGGATTTTCTATGAGGTATTTATAAGTGAAATAACCTGCTTGATTATAATATACAAGAAATATATATGCAGAATATATTCTACATGTGCCTCAAATAAAATGTTTACTGCTAATGAACTGGAACAATAACTGTTTTTTTTTTGTTTTTAATCAGCCTTGATATTTATAGCTTTAGAAAAGGGGGGGGGGGGCGGGAGAGATTATATCAATGTTTAACAATTTAATGTTAACTTGAGATGATTATTTTTTACTGTGACATTTGTGATTAATATATGCCACATGAGATCAGGAAAATTCACACCTTTTAGTTACCACTTTTTTTTTTATTAGTTATGGTTAGAAAACTGCTGCACAACTTTAAAATGAATGAATAAATCCTTGCCTGAAAAAAAACTATTTTAAAATAAACCTCCAATAATAGCTTGATTGTGTTAGCAGTATATTTTACATGATGTAGCACAGAACCTTTAAAAGTATATTGTGACTATTGCTAATGTATGGCGACTTTGAATACATCAACAATGTCAACTCTATGCAAGTAATAAATCTGACTGGAAAATCTATAAACTGGCCAAGTACAGTTGTAAATGAGAAAATATGCAACATTTTAACTTGAAACAAGAAGTCAAATGTATGTGGTCCTTTTAAAATTCTATCCAATATTTAATTTGCACTGCTTACTTTGCAAAATTTGCATTCTACAAGATAAACAATTTTACTAATGCTGATGGTTTCTTTACAGAATGTATAAATAAAGTTTAATTTTAATACAAAACCCCCCCACCACCACCCACACAACCATCCCTACTCTAATACCCACCCAATCCCCCCTTAAAAAAATCTAACACTAACCCCTTGAAGATCACCCTACCATGAGGTGTCTTCACCCAACCGGGCAGAAGTGGTCCTCCAGACGGGCAGAAGTTTTCATCCAACCCAGGCAGAAGAGGGCCTCAAGACAGGCAGAAGTCTTCATCCAGATGGCATCTTCTATCTTCATCCATCCGGCGCGAAGCGGGTCCATCTTCAAGACATTTGGCGCGGAGCATCCTTCTCGCCGATTGAGCTGGCATTCTATTGGCT
Source organism: Bombina bombina (assembly GCF_027579735.1). Taxonomy (NCBI): domain Eukaryota; kingdom Metazoa; phylum Chordata; class Amphibia; order Anura; family Bombinatoridae; genus Bombina; species Bombina bombina. The sequence continues at coordinate 914,456,523 of NC_069503.1, forward strand.
GTTCCAATCAGCCAATCGAATGCAAGCTCAATCCTATTGGCTGATTGGATCAGCCAATAGGATTGAACTTCAATCCTATTGGCTGATTGCATCAGCCAAAAGGATTTTTCCTACCTTAATTCCGATTGGCTGATAGAATTCTATCAGCCAATCGGAATTGAAGGGACGCCATCTTGGATGAAGTCACTTAAAGGAACCTTTATTCGTCGGGTAGTCGTCGGCCGAGAAAGATGCTCCGCGTCAGATGTCTTGAAGATGGACCGCTTCCCGCCAGATGGATGAAGATAGAAGATGCCGTCTGGATGAAGACTTCTGCCCATCTGGAGGACCTCTTCTGCCCGGCTTGGATGAAGACTTCTGCCCATCTGGAGGACCACTTCTGCCCGTTTGGGTGAAGACGTCTCACGGTGATCTTCAAGGTGTTAGTGTTAGGTTTTTTTTAAGGTTGGATTGGGTGGGTTTTAGAGTAGGGTTGGTTGTGTGGGTGGTGAGTTTTAATGTTGGGGGGGTATTTGTACTTTTTTTTTCAGGTAAAATAGATGATTACTTTGGGGCAATGCCCTGCAAAAAGCCCTTTTAATGGCTATTTGTAATTTAGTGTGGGGTAGGGCTTTTTTATTTTGGGGGGCTTTTTTATTTTGTTAGGGGGATTAGAGTAGGTGTAATTAGTTTAAAAATCTTGTAATTATTTTATTATTTTCTGTAATTTAGTGTTTTTTTCGTACTTTAGATAATTTTATTTATATGTAATAAATTGTATTTAATTTAGTTAAATTATTGAATTAAAGTGTAGTGTTAGGTGTTAGTGTAACTTAGGTTAGGTTTTATTTTACAGGTAAATTTGTCTTTATTTTAACTAAGTAGTTATTAAATAGTTAATAACTATTTAATAACTATTCTACCTAGTTAAAATAAATATAAAGTTGCCTGTAAAATAAAAATAAACCCTAAGATAGCTACAATGCAACTATTAGTTATATTGCAAGTTTAGGGTTTATTTTATAGGAAAGTAATTAGTTTTAAATAGGAATTATTTAGGTAATTGTAGTAATTTTATTTAGATTTATTGTAATTATATTTAAGTTAGGGTTAGACTTAGGTTTAGGGGTTAATACATTTAATATAGTGGTGGCGACGTTGGGGGCAGCAGATTAGGGGTTAATAAATGTAGGTAGGTGTCGGCAGATTAGGGGTTAAAATATTTATTTTAGTGTTTGCGATGTGGGGGGGCCTCAGTTTAGGGGTTAATAGGTAGTTTATGGGTGTTAGTGTACTTTTTAGCAGTTTAGTTAAGAGTTTTATGTTACGGTGTTGTAGTGTAAAACTCTTAACTACTGACTTTAAAATGCGGTATCAGGCTTGACAGGAGAGGGTCTACCGCTCACTTTTTGGCAGACTCGTAATACCAGCGCTATGCAAGTCCCATTGAAAATATAGGATACGCAATTAACGTAAAAGGATTTGCGGTATTTCCGAGTCTGGCCAAAAAAGTGAGCGGTGAGCCTGTCATTTCAAGACTCGTAATACCAGCGGGCATTAAAAAGCAGCAACGCTGCTTTTTAAGCCTAACGCACAACTTGTAATCTAGCCGATTGTATTTAAAAAGTGTAGTCCAAGCCAAAATATTCATTTTCTTTCGGACACGCAACTGCTGCAAAAGCTTGCATATACAAGTATATGCCTACGAATGGATAACCTAAAGTTTTACAAACAAACAAGTGGATATATTTATCATAATGATGATATTGATCCTATTTATGAAATCAAGACACCAGTAATGTGTAAGGAGGTTTTGAGCAGCACTGAATGTTTTGGTGAAAAATTGGGACACACTCTTAAAGTTCTGGAGAAAAGATTTTTCTCATATCTTCAAAATTACACCACACTACAAGACTCACCCATAGTGCTCCATTTAAGTTGTGGATGCAGCTTTGGGGCCTCAGAGTTTCAGGCTTTTGCAAGCAGGCCTGAAACCCTAGTTAAAGGGGCACGAAACCCACATTTTTTCTTTCATGATTTGGAAAGAGTATGCATTTTTAAACAGCTTTCCAATGTATTTCTGTTATCTAACTTGCTTTATTTTCTTGATATCTTTTGTTGAAAAGCATATCTACCTAGGCTCAGTAGCTGCTGATTGCTGACTGCACATAGATGCCTTGTATGAGTGGCTCAGCCATTTGTTTTGCTATTTTTTCAACAAAGGATATCTAATGAAGGAAGCAAATTAGATAATATAAGTAATTTTGAATGTTGTTATAAATTGTATTCTTTATCTGAATCATAAAAGAAAAATGTAGAGTTTCATGAACCTTTAAGCAGCTACTTAAAGGGACACTGAACCCAAATTTTTTCATTTATGATTCAGATAGAGCATGCAATTTTAAGCAACTTTCTAATTTACTCCTATTATCAATTTTTCTTCGTTCTCTTGCCATCTTTATTTGAAAAAGAAGGCATCTAAGCTTTTTTTGGTTCAGGACTCTGGACAGCACTTTTTTATTGGTGGATGAATGTATCTACCAATCAGCAAGAACAACACAGGTTGTTCACCAAAAATGGGCCGGTATCTAAACTTACATTCTTGCATTTCAAATAAAGATACCAAGAGAATGAAGACATATACACACATACACCACAATCTATCTCACTTTTGTCACACATTTGCATGAAGATATATACACAGACACACACACACACACACACACACACAGACACATACACACACACACACACACACAAATACACCCCACTCTATCTCCCTTTTGTCACACATTTGCATGAAGATATATACACAGACACACACACACACACACACACACACAGACACATACACACACACACACACACACAAATACACCCCACTCTATCTCCCTTTTGTCACACACTTGCATGCAGATATACACACACACAGAGGACTGGACATTCTCACTAGTATCCTACTAATACGTTATTGAAAGAGACATACAAATGCATAGCTTTCCCTTGGCTGGTAAACTATTGTGATATTTATGTATATCCATCCTTATTGTAGAGGTTGTGCCTAACCAAAAAAAGTCAGCTTACTGTTCTTAAAACTTAAATCCCTCCTTTCTACATCACTTTTTATAGTTATCTTAACTATCATAAGATCCTTCAGCCTTTCTGGGAAAGTGCATGGTATTGGTAGTATTTAAAAAAAAATTCTACCTGAATTTAATTAGGGCTCTTAAACTCTTGCTGATTCTGTCATTGGTACCATTATGCACCATAACTGCGACAGGTCTACATCTATTATTTAACATGAGCCATAATATGTCAAGCCCAAGCAACTGGTAGACAGCAAACTGTTCTGTTTATGTAATCTGATTCACAAATAACCATTCAAACTTTTTATAGAATCCCCTACAACCAGCAGCTGTCTTGGGTCCTATCTGGAATGTCCTTCTCTGTGACTGAAGCATTCACCAAAATATAAGGGAGAAATCACCCTTTCTGATAGTTCCATACAAGAGATGACATGTGCTCTTCTAAATCTGTTTTATTTTTATAATGAATCTAACTAAATATAATTTTATGCTAAAATCACTAAACCATAACAACTAAATGATTACTCTGTGGTAAAATCACTGAACAATTTTTCATTTCTGCAACAAGCTTATTAGGAATACAATTATATTTGTTGAGATAAGATGAATATATACAGGTATAGTATATATGCATATATTTACAGTAAATTAGTCCAATTTATACAGGGCAACCTTAGCTTTTATAACCTCAATTTGTGCAACACCAATAACTTAATATAAGTATCACAGAGAATTTATCACAAGAAAAGAAGGTAGAATGCTTAGCCGAATTCTCTAATGTGTGCTTTATCTCTCTGTCCAATATCAGCCATCTTTAAGCAGCAGGAATACAGATTTTATGCCGAATTGACTAGGGTCTGACCTATTACATATCATTAAAAGGCTGTATATGAGTATAATTACACTAGGCCAAAAGTCTTGTTTAGACTTCAAAGGTGCATTAGGGGTTGGGGAGCAGTTAATTACATGAAATAGGCCTAGTGTTTTAGAATGTGAAAATTAAAGAGCTAACTTAGAACTGACCTCTTTTTTCTCACTCCTGTTACTCCTCCTACAGCTACTTGGCTGAACATTCTTCTCTGCATGAGCCCCATCGGTATTACCAGTCCCCACTACAACCTGTAGTGATTTCCATTTCAAGAGCATGAATAACATGCAATGTCTCAATTCATTCATCTAAAATATACAAATCTTGAGAGACCAAATGCTTTCACTTGCTTCAGAGGTATGAATGCACCACTAACCTTACAACACAGGGAAATACAAACAGCAATGAGTACAGGTACAAACACAAGAGTACTAACCCAACACCACTACCAGCACATATGTATAAGTACATATTTTGTGCAAATTGGACTAACAATCTTTCATATTAAAGTCAACAAATAACAACTATGGCCTCCATTACATATGCAGCGTCGCCCGCAAAATCCTCCGCCGCCAGATTTTACGTGATTTTGGTATTACATATACGGCGTAGTATGCAATTTATGCACCTATATTTCACCCGTCTCTCACAATTATTACTCCCATAGGCTAACATGGGAGCACGTTGTAAATCGGTATCCAATATCCAGCGCAAGGACTTACGTGGCGAAAATGGAGAAATCTTACTCAATTTTTACCTCGCCATAAAAGGCAGCCATAGCAGGCCTTGAGCTGAGTATAGGAGCCCCGTAACTCCCGAAAATGCCTGCAAAAATAAACTAACACCTAACACATGCGCAATGTCTATCTACCTGTCAACCACAATCCCCAACCGCAATAACTAATAAAGTCTATTAACCCCTAAACCGGCATAGCCCATAACGCAATAGACCTAATCAAGTATTAACCCCTAAACCACCATAGCCCACAACGCAATAAACCTAACCCCTAACCTAAGCTAACCCCGACTAACCTAACCTCCCCTAACCTAACCCCCCCTAAATAAACTAAAATGACCTAATTTACAAAATACTAAAGTTACCATTAAATATAAAAAAATTACACTACTTCTAAAATACAAATAAACTAAGTATAAATTAAAGGGGCAGTCTAATCAAAATTCAGGAGTAGATTGTTCCTTTAAGCAAGAATTACAGAAAATAAAAAAATCTAAGATTACAGAAAATAAAAAATAAAATTACAAAATGTTAAATAAATTACACCTAATCCCTATGAAAATAACCCCCCCGCAAAATACCCCCCCTAATCTAATCAACTACCAGTAGCCCTTAAAAGGACTTTTTGCAGGGCCCAAGAGAATGCCCCAAGATAATCAGCTCTTTTGCAAAAAAAATACACACAGCCCCCCTACCAGTAAACCCCCACCACCCACCAAACCCCACCCCAAAAAAATAAAACACTAAAAACGCTAAACTACCCATTTGTTGGGCATTGCCCTTAAAAGTTCATTCAGCTCTTTTGCTGCCCACCCTATCTAAATAAAATAAATCCCCCCAAAAACCCCTTAAAAACCCTAAGTCTAACCCCCAAGTGGTCCTCACCTGTCCTGAAGTTCAGCGGAGAAGGTCCTGTTCCAGGCGGTGAAGTCTTCTTCCAAGAAGCGACCTCTCCTTTCTTCCAGGAACCAGCCGGCGCGGAGTGGAGGGCGGAGTTGAAGACCGGCTACGCTGGAACTGAAGACCAGCGACTCTGGAACTGAAGACCGGCGACCGCAGAGCCATGGAGCGTGGAGGATCCTCTTCATACGATCTCCGCTATACACTGAATAGGAATTCAAGGTACGCGATTAAAAATGGCGTCCCTTGAATTCCTATTGGCTGATTTGAGCCTTCAAATTCAAATCAGCCAATCGGATGAGAGCTACTGAAATCCTATTGGCTGTTCAAATCAGCCAATAGGATAAGAGCTACTGAAATCCTATTGGCTGATTTGAACAGCCAATAGGATTTCAGCAGCTCTCATCCGATTGGCTGATTTGAATTTGAAGGCTCAAATCAACTTTCTAATTTACTCCTTTTATCAATTTTTCTTCATTCTCTTGCTATCTTTATTTGAAAAAAAGGCATCTAATCTTTTTTTTGGCTCAGAACTGTGGACAGATTAATTTATCCACCAATCAGCAAGAACAACCCAGGTTGTTCACCAAAAATGGGCCGGCATCTAAACTTACATTCTTGCATTTCAAATAAAGATACCAAGAGAATGAAGAAAATTTGATAATAGGAGTAAATTAGAAAGTTGCTTAAAATTGCATGCTCTATCTGAATCATAAATGAAAAAATTTGGGTTCAGTGTCCCTTTAAGTAGCTGCTTAACCCCTTAACGACCAAGGACGTACGCCACACGTCCTAAAAAAAAAGTCAGTTAATGACCGAGGACGTGTGGCGTACGTCCTTGGTCTGGAAAGCAGCTGGAAGCGATCCTGCTCGCTTCCAGCTGCTTTCCGGTTATTGCAGTGATGCCTCGATATGGAGGCATCCTGCAATAACCCCCCTTGGCCATCCGATGCAGAGAGAGCCACTCTGTGGCCCTCTCTGCACCGGACATCGATGGCCGGTATCGTTGGTGGGTGGGAGCTTACGTGGGAGGCGGGTGGCGGCCATCGGTGCGCTATGTGGAGTGGAGGGGAGCGGGATCGGGGGCGGGAGCTACGGGGGCGTGCACGGGAGCGCGCGAGTGCACGGGGGTGGTGGGCGGGCGCGTGCACGGGGCGGGAGCGGGTGGGAACCGCTACACTACAGAAAAAAAAAAGTTAAAAAGTTGAAAAAAAAAACCCCACTAAAATGCAATCTAAGGGTCCTGGAAGGGGTTGGGGGTTGGTCTCGGTGGGGGGGGGAAAGCTACACTACAGAAAAGGGAATTTAAAAAAAAAAAAGGCACATTTTGTTACAAAACTGGGTACTGGCAGACAGCTGCCAGTACCCAAGATGGCGCCCATTATTGCAGAGGGGAAGGGTTAGAGAGCAGTTTGGTGGGGGATCAGTGAGGTTGGGGTCTAAGGGGGGATCCTACACATCAGCATATGTAAATATGCTTTTTTTTTTTTAAAAAAAAAAGGGCCAAATACCTTTTATTTTAGTACTGGCAGAGTTTCTGCCAGTACTTAAGATGGCGGGGACAATTGTGGGGTGGGGGAGGGAAGAGAGCTGTTTGGGAGGGATCAGGGGGTCTGATGTTTCAGGTGGGAGGCTGAGCTCTACACTAAAGCTAAAATTAACCCTGCAAGCTCCCTACAAGCTACATAATTAACCCCTTCACTGCTAGCCATAATACACGTGTGATGCGCAGCGGCATTTAGAGGCCTTCTAATTACCAAAAAGCAATGCCAAAGCCATATATGTCTGCTATTTCTGAACAAAGGGGATCCCAGAGAAGCATTTACAACCATTTGTGCCATAATTGCAGAAGGTGTTTGTAAATAATTTCAGTGAGAAACCTAAAATTGAGAAAAAATTAACGTTTTTTTTAATTTGATCGCATTTAGCGGTGAAATGGTGGCATGAAATATACCAAAATTGGCCTAGATCAATACTTGGGGTTGTCTACTACACTACACTAAAGCTAAAACTACCCCAAAAAGCTCCCTACATGCTCCCTAATTAACCCCTTCACTGCTGGGCATAATACACGTGTGGTGCGCAGTGGCATTTAGCGGCCTTCTAATTACCAAAAAGCAACACCAAAGTCATATATGTCTGCTATTTCTGAACAAAGGGGATCCCAGAGAAGAATTTACAACCATTTATGCCATAATTGCACAAGCTGTTTGTAAATAATTTAAGTTAGAAACCAAAAGTTTGTGAAAAAATTTGTGAAAAGTGAACGATTTTTTCTATTTGATTGCATTTGGCGGTGAAATGGTGGCATGAAATATACCAAAATGGGCCTAGATCAATACTTTGGGTTGTCTACTAAAAAAAAATATATACATGTCAATGGATATTCAGAGATTCCTGAAAGATATCAGTGCTCTAATGTAACTATCGCTAATTTTGAAAAGAAATGGTTTGGAAATAGCAAAGTGCTACTTGTATTTATGGCCCTATAGTTTACAAAAAAAGCAAAGAACATGTAAACATTGGGTATTTCTAAACTCAGGACAACATTTAGAAACTATTTAGCATGGGTGTTTTTTGGTGGTTGTAGATGTGTAACAGATTTTGGGGGTCAAAGTTAGAAAAAGTGTGTTTTTTTCCATTTTTTCCTCATATTTTATAATTTTTTTTATAGTAAATTATAAGATATGATGAAAATAATGGTATCTTTAGAAAGTCCATTTAATGGCGAGAAAAACGGTATATAATATGTGTGGGTACAGTAAATGAGTAAGAGGAAAATTACAGCTAAACACAAACACCTCAAAAATGTAAAAATAGCCTTGGTCCCAAACGGACAGAAAATGGAAAAGTGATGTGGTCATTAAGGGGTTAAAGGTTCATGAAACCCTACATTTTTCTTTTATGATTCAGATAAAGAATACAATTTATAACAACATTCAAAATTACTTATATTATCTAATTTGCTTCCTTCATTAGATATCCTTTGTTGAAAAAATAGAAAAACAAATGGGTGAGCCACTCACACAAGGCATCTATGTGCAGTCAGCAATCAGCAGCTACTGAGCCTAGGTAGATATGCTTTTCAACAAAAGATATCAAGAAAATAAAGCAAGTTAGATAACAGAAATACATTGGAAAGCTGTTTAAAAAATGCATACTCTTTCCAAATCATGAAAGAAAAAATGTGGGTTTCGTGCCCCTTTAACTAGGGTTTCAGGCCTGCTTGCAAAAGCCTGAAACTCTGAGGCCCCAAAGCTGCATCCACAACTTAAATGGAGCACTATGGGTGAGTCTTGTAGTGTGGTGTAATTTTGAAGATTTGAGAAAAATCTTTTCTCCAGAACTTTAAGAGTGTGTCCCAAAGTTCCACAACAGATGAGGTTTGTTTTGATCCAAATGATTTAGAGAGCCGTTAACCTTTTAACGCCATTATGCCGTTCTATTCCGTCATAATTAGACTGGGCTTTAAAGCCGTTATGACGGAATAGAACGTCATAGCTAACGGCTGTCCTGAAGCCTTCTGTGCTGTCAGGACTTGATCGCGGTCTTGGGGGCGTTCCTAGGGTTGTAGGGACGCCCCCCAGATGCGATCCAATAATTGAAATCTCGCGATCGTGTGCACGATAGCGTGGTTTCAATTTGTCTACATCGGAACAGTTGTTCCAATGTAGGCACTTTAACCCTGACACGAAATGGTTAAATTGAGGCTAGTATACAAACGGAATTGATATTGCCTTCAGGTTTTATCCGACACAAAGGCATACTACACACACATTTAGTTCAACACTTGAAGAGTAAGAGCAAATGGGAATAATTAAAAAATGAGAAAAGAGCTCAGTCTAGTTTAATATCAAATAAAAATCTGATTTAGACAAGTATGAGAGAGATTGACAAGTTTTTGAATGATAAGGATTTCAATGATACTCTTCCATAAAACTTTAATGCTAATGTATCTAGGCAGTTAATTAACCAAAATTAACTCTGGATAATTTTGTCTAACAACGTAGAAATAGAAACCAAAACATAGCTTTTATTATCACTTGTAGTAAATTAGATAATAGAAATAAATTGGAAACTTTTAACATTGTATGCTCCATCTAAATTATTAAAGAAAAACATTTAAGTTTCATGTGCTTTAATATATAAAAAAAATAAAAAGGGTTAGTAAAGCATCATTTATTGTATTTAGAATTAAATATAATTAACAAAATAAAAAAAAATAAAATAAAAAAAAAATAATTAGAATATAGGTTGCACATGCTAAACCACTAAAAAAATCAGAATCAAAACAAAAAGGAAGAGGTGTATCCTCCCAATAAGGAGGTATACAAAAAGATTAGTTATAGCAGTTATGCTAATAACGACAAGAACATTGTAATTAAAGAAAAATACAGGGATACTGCATTTACCATATATAAATCCACATTTTATTAGTACAAACATTAAAAACCATTTAAAAGAGGGAGGCGGGGCGTAGCCGTGCAGGGACATGGCCGCTGTTTAGAAAAGCTCCGTGCAAGCCATAGGTCTCTAGCCTAATAATCAAAGTTAAAATTGGGAATTTACATTTCAAATGCCTATACTCTGCTAGATGAACCTTGCTCACAGACTCCGGTAAGCCGAAGAAGAAGAAAAAGAGCTCCGTCACTGTAAAAAAGACGAACCGCTATACCGAGTGAGGCAGATTACAATATGGCAAGAGGCAAATGACTTTCCCATGAAAGTAATGTAAAGTATTTGGATCTCTGCTCAATAACTTAACTATACAACCACCGGGACTCGAAGATCACTTGCAGCGGGATCTATCTGGAGGAGATCGATGGCAAACAGTGCGCCGCCATTACGCAAGACCACGCGGTAAGGCAATTTGGGAACAAGGGGGTGGAAAAATCCGGCACGACCAGAGACAAAATAATTCACTATAGAACTTGGTCTGAGGAGTTTTTGGGTTGATTACTAGTACATCTGTCCTGGCCATGGACAAATAGACTGATACCACTAGAACAGGTCAGTGCAAGGGAGCCGTGATATTGCTGGGAAGGGCTGAGCAAAGCAAACACGGCAAACAGTAAATGAGAAGGGGTCACAGTAGAATCTGAGAGTTGTACTTGGATTAACCATAAGAGCCATATAACTTCGATTTTATCGATATCCACCCTCTTGCAGACACCCCTTTTCTGAGACATACAATAATAGGAACCTTGCTAAACCTCCTTCCCCAAACCACATATTGAAACAGCCTGAAATCTACAGTATACAGGCCGCATTTCTCGACAATGACAGCCAAGAAAAATACTAAAGCGGACAAAAAACTAACAGGCGTCACTTCAGTGAATTCTTTCTTTACCAGACAAGAAACAGAGACGCCTGAACAGTTGCAGTCACTCCTCGGTGACGAATCTGCACAGCAAGAACTGCGCTTTGTTACACACACCACAAACTCAGACCAATTATCTCAGATACAATCTACTATCTCGCTACTACCCTCTAAATCTGATCTCGCTGAGCTAAAAACATTTATTAAGACTGAAATGTCATCTCTGAGGAAAGACATAAGTGAAATGGGGTCAAAGCTCGAATACTTAGAAGAAGAACAGGATTCATTGAACAATATTGTGTCTGATGTCAACCACCAACTAACAAGACACGAATCTATAGTTCAATCTCTCCAATTGAAAGTAGAAGATTTGGATAATCGTAACCGACGCAGCAACTTAAGGATAAGAGGTGTTCCAGAAGAAGCTACTAAGGAATCGCTGCCCTCCTACCTCTTGCAAATGTTTGAATATATTGCCCCAAATGTCAAACTCTCTGAAACATCAATGGAAAGGGCACATAGGGCCCTTAAACCACTCCCTATCCCACCAAAACCTCCTAGGGATATCATTATCAAATTCACAAATTATTTAGACAAGGAGGCTATCTGGAAACAAGTGCGACTCCAAAGAGAAATTAGATTTCAAACATACAGTATTCAAATATTCCAAGACATCAGTCCAGCCACCATAGAAAGAAGAAAAGAGATTCGCTTCATCACCCAAAGACTACAAGAAAGGAAGGTGAAATACAGATGGGGATTCCCCTTCAGCCTAATTGTACAGAAAGAAGGTAGAACATACATATACAAGGATCCAACGGACATAGATTCTTTCTCTAAAGGCTTGAACATTGACTTCCCACAATCTGATCTACCGAATTCAATCACACACCAGAATGCCCCCCCCCCTCCCTCAGAGATCGCAATGGTCAACTGTTCAACGAAAGAAGAAAAAGACAGAAGACACTGCTTCAGATATATAAAGATGTTCAACACGATCTGATAAGTATACAGAAGGTTATGCATTACTGTTGTTTGCTGTTGCTTTAAATTTAGAATTAGGCATTGGGAACTCAATAGTCACTACTTGAATCTATGAAAATAAGATGAACAGACTTGGTCACTGCGTGACATATATACCAAAGAACAGACTAACTATGTGATCGAAATATTATCCTTAAATTAAGAGGTTATACTTGTTATTTTGTTGAAGAGTTTACGTTGCCATTCTATCAAAAGTTATATAAACAGAAATGTTTTGTTTTAATATCCTAAGTTCTAAACAAGAGATTAAGTTATTATTAACTAAACAGTTAAAATATGAGAAATTAAAAAGTCCTTGATTGGTTGTTATGAAGGTAATAGCAACAACAGACTTATGTAGTAAAATAATCAGAAGATCTCAAATATTGAGATAATGAGAAACAGTTGATTATTTAAAACCAGTTGAAAAATATTGTCATACCCAAATACACAGATTATATTGTTTAGATACTATAGCGTATAACTAAGTAATTCCCTACATGTAATATTTACCTGTGAGCTGGAGACCTACAAAATGGCTTGCTACCTCATGAATGTTATTGTGATGACTCTAATTTTTGTTTTCATTTTTATTTGTTTCCCCCTTTTCTCAAATCTTTTCTTTCCATTCCTAGTTGGCGGTCCTGTCCTATCCTGCAACCATAAAGCACTTTCTAAAAAAAATACTTGTGTAAGTAACCTATATCCTATCTATATTAATCTCACATTTCATCTAGATTATGGCTAAACAAATAAAACATATCACACACACTAACGAATTGCAACTATACTCCATCAATGCAAAAGGTCTTAACATACCACAAAAGAGATCCTTGGTACTGAGAGATGGTCGTAGTCAGGGAGCAGATGTGTTGTTTCTCCAAGAAACACACTTTAGAAAAGGAAGAGAACCCAATACATTTGCTAGCCAGTTCGGAATCTGCTTTTGGGCTTCACATCACAAACATAAGAAACAAGGTGTTGGTATCATAATCAAAAGAGGTATCCCCTTTACAGAACTAAATACCATCAGAGATAAAGAAGGTAGATACATTATAATTACCGGTATACTCTATAACCGACCAGTGACACTGGCTTCAATATATGCGCCTAATACAGGCCAACACAAATTCATTAAAAAGATCACTAATAAAATTTTAGATTACCAGAAAGGACCACTTTTAATGTGTGGGGACTTTAATATAGTTTTAAACCCGGAAATAGACAGCTCTTCACAGCGATCATCACTACCTACCTCACAGTTAAATAAAATAAAAACATATCTCAAACAAATTGTCGCCCAAGATGTCTGGAGAACCCTCCACCCGTCCAGTAGGGACTATACGTTTTACTCATATCCTCACGAGACTTACACTAGAATAGATTACATGTTTACAGACGTAAGTGGCTTGGCACTATTTAAATCAGCTAAAATTAACTCAATCACTTGGTCGGACCACTCAGCGGTGGTGAGCTCCCTTGTATGGCCATCTAAACCTATTAAGGATTTTTTTTGGCGGCTAGATGATTATTTATTAACCGACCCTATCAATGCACTAAAAATTGATAAAGCACTAACGGAATATTTCCAATTTAATACTTCACCATTAACATCTCCTCAAACATTATGGGAAGCACACAAAAGCGCCATACGAGGTGAAATGATGGCTATAAAAGCATACCATAATAAACTTAAAAGAGAAGCAGTTAAAACATTCTTAGATAAAATCCAACAATTGGAAGACAGACATAAACATTCTCCTTCTAATAAGGAGATACTGAGGGAACTGACTACCGAAAAGCAAAAACTAGCATCACACCTATCTAAAGAAATTAAGAGAAAAGCATTTCATAACCGACAAAGACAATATGAGGGCCGCAATAAATTCGGGAGGCTTTTAGCAAGGTACCTTAAACACAAAAATCACAAAAAATATATCTTACACATTACTGACGAACAAGGGCAATCTCAATACTCTACACCTAGAATAGCACGAGTATTTCAGACATTTTTCCAAAAATTATACAATATTAGAAATAACCCGCACCATCAACCAGAAAACCCTCAATTACGACCAATCGTAATAGACAATTACCTTAAACAATTAAAACTTCCAACTATCACTCCCGAACAAAAAGATACTTTAGAAGAACCCCTGACAATAGAAGAAATAAACCTAGTAATTAAAGATCTACCTACAGGGAAAACACCGGGCCCAGATGGCTTTACTCACAAGTACTACACTACATTTAGAGAGACACTATCCCCACAGATGTTAAAATACTTCCAATCTATAGAGTCCTCCAGCGGGTTTTCGGATAGGGCCTTAGAGGCCCATATAACACTCCTACCAAAACCAAATAAATCCACTTCTCTACCTGCAAACTATCGCCCCATTTCATTATTGAACACGGACATTAAGATATTTGCAAAAATTCTATCACATAGACAGAACAAAATTCTCCCCAACATCATACATTCTGATCAAGTTGGTTTTGTTCCGGGCCGCGAAGCCAAAGACAATACAGTAAGAGCATTACACCTTATCCATTATGTCACCAAAAAAAAGATACCATCCCTATTCTTATCTACTGATGCCGAAAAGGCTTTCGATCGCATAGCATGGGACTTCTTAAAAGCCACGTTATCACAGATAGGCCTAGGCCCCCAAATTATAACAGGTATTTTCTCTCTTTACTCTCAACCGAACGCTCGCATACTGATAAATGGATCCTTATCCGACCCCTTTATTATAACTAATGGAACACGTCAGGGATGCCCCCTTTCACCTCTTTTGTTTACCTTTGTAATAGAGACGTTAGCAACTAGTATTAGGAATAACCCACAAATACACGGTATTAACATTGGCTCACAACAATATAAAGTCTCTCTCTTCGCAGATGATATGCTCTTCTCCATCACAGATCCCAAAGAATCAATCCCACAAATAAATCAAGAATTAGAGATTTTTCACACACTGTCAAATTTCACCATTAATAAGGCTAAATCTGAGATTCTAAGTATAAATATGAACAAACACGACATACACAATATAAAACAGCTCACATCATTCTCATGGTGTAATACTTCACTTAAATATCTAGGAGTCAAACTAGCGCCAACCTACGATGATATGTTCAATATGAACTACGTACCTCTTAAAAGGACAATTATAAATGACCTCTCTTCGTGGAGATCTAAACAGATATCTTGGTTGGGACGTATAGAGGTTATTAAAATGAACATTTTCCCGAGAATACTTTACTACTTACAAACACTACCCATCCCATTACCCACAACTTATTTACCCTCCATACAAAAAGCTTTTAATGACTACATTTGGAACAAAAAGCCGCCTAGAATAAATAAAAACATAATGTATTCACCCAGATCTCAGGGGGGAATGGGAGTCCCGAGTTGTATAGACAGGCAATTGTTTTACAGAGGGTTGTGGACTGGAATATTCACTACCAACACAAACGCTGGATTCCCTTAGAACATCTAATTCACCAAAAACCCCATCTAGGTAGACTGTGTTGGGACATCTCCAACAAACCCCAGTTCAAAACTGATATTAACCCGATAACGAGTGAAACATTTAGGATATGGGACAAAATCATTAACACATCCTTATTTATCTCCTCCAAACCATCCCCATTGACGTCCCTTCTGGAGAATGGGGAATTTATATTGTACCCACCTGCTATCACAATAGACCCAGTAAACCAAGCCACAGATATAGCAGTACGGACCATGATTACAAACGAATCAATTCGCACACAGTCAGATTTGATTGCAGATGGACATGAATGTTTCTCCAATTGGTTCACATACCGACGTGCTAGAAACTATATACTTAAACACAAAGACTACAATAATCTGTCTAGACCGTTGACAAACTTTGAATCCTTATGCATACAAACACCACCACTCAGACATACACTATCCATGATTTACAAACTATTATCCCAGAAACCCCCGGGGTATATACCACTATTTTTGGAAAAGTGGGAAACAGACCTAGGTACCATAATATCACCCCAAACGAGCCACGCCATCCTACAAGCCACTAGAAAATCATCTATCTCATCCTCTATCCTAGAAATTAATTTCAAACTCTTGCATAGATGGTACTTTACCCCAAAGAAGCTACACAGATTATTTTGCTCCCATCCAAACACATGTTGGAGATGTGGACACGTAGATAGTAATGATGCACATATGTGGTGGTGGTGTAATGATATTCAAAACTTCTGGCGACACGTAATTAAAGAAATAGAATCCATCATGGAGATTGTTCTCCCTCTGGACCCCTTGATATGGCTTCTAAATAAACCCCCAAACATTAAATATAAACCTTATTTACGGTTATTCACGATAATGACAAATGGAGCGAAACTACTAATAGCCAAAAATTGGAAAAGTAATAAAGGCCCCTCATTGGGTATGTGGGTTGACAAAGTTACAGACCTTTTAGACCTTGAAGAATATTATTACCTCAAGACTGCCAAAATGGATACTTACGCAGAAATATCCCAAATCTGGGAAACTTACAAACATTCGAAGTAAACCTATAGATATACCTCCAACTGGTTGCGGGTGGGACGGGACTCGCCCACCACTATCTCTCCCTTTTACCTTTTTTCTGAAAACCCTTAACCCCTTTTTCTTTCCCCTTTAAACTAATGTAATAAATTCATATGTTCAGAATTCTTAACTCGTACATGTAAATGTAAGAAAATATAAGACAACTATTGAACATGTATATTGGAGGAGCTGCGTCTCCCATTTATTGTATGTTACTTTATTATTTTCAATAAAGTTGTTGAAAAAAAAAAAAAAAAAAAAAAAAACATTTAAAAGAGGAACTACAAAAAGGGGGATGTCCACACTACACCTAATTAGCAATAAAGCCAGCTTAAAATACTACTGTGCACATAGATAAAAAATAAATAAAAAATACTGAGTATCAAAGACTGCAACGTTACATCAACAGTAGTATAACAACCTTTTCTTTTGAGCATCTCTTAGCTATACTTATCAGCAAGATCAACACTGGGCATAAGGTACAAATATAGTTTCATATTTGTTTAGTGAGTGCAGAACCCTTTGTATATAGAAATGATAATGATTTATTTAAATAATAGCAGTAAGGCCATATTGTTATTTCTTAAAGACATGTAAGATTTCATGTATAGACTAGATTCATCTTACCATTTCTAGACTTTTTTTTACTCATGTGCAAATGGAAATGTATCCCCTTCCACAAGCAATATCTCACTATCTTTATGAATACAGGATTGTAGTCACAAACACAAAATGCATTGGAGAATATGATAACATTGTCATTTGTATAACATGGAAGTATTAATTTATAGAAACAGCCTGACCTTCTGCTGTACTATTGTGCTGTTTGGCAATAGCTTCTAGATATTTTCCTAGCTACATGACCTCCCTTGGGAAAAGCTAAATAATTGAATTTAATGAAGCAGTATGGTATCATTTTCCTTATAAACCAAAACATATTTGACTAATTGGACCATACACAGTTTCATACGATAGGACTGAAAAGATTATAAAACTCATTTATTGATATATTCCCCCCAAATCATAATTAAGAATGCAGCACAGTAACTGATTTCTAAGCAGTGTCAATGAACCTTCATGTGGTCAGTGCATTACAAAAGCCCTGTACTGAAGCTATGAGGTGCATTACTGAGCCTCAATTTAACCCAGAATTCTGAAAGAAAATCTACTACACTTTAAATGTGTGGAGCATGTTAAGCATCCTGAACTATTTTCTTTGTCTTTACAGTATTCAGGAGATCATTATTTTTTTGTAAAGGGACATTATATTTATATATACACAGTACATGGACAGTAGAATCTATATTTATATATAGTTTATATCAGAAAAAGATCTACATAAAAGTGTGTGTTATGCATGCGTGCATAAGTGCATGTGTGCGTGTGTGTCTGTGTATTTTGCAGGTCAACAATAAAACACTTAACACCATTATTAGTATGTTTATCTTATCTTTCTTGACTGTTACCAGTTAGGCCGAACTGTAAATTAATTTGTGCGCTTCTCTAAGCAATCACTAGTTTAAAGGGACATAAAACCCTTTTTTTCCCTTAAGAGTTTGGATAGAGCATACATAAATAACTTTTCAATTTACTTTTATTATCAATTTTGCTTCATTCTCTTGCTACCCTTAATTGAACGAGCAATGCACTACTGTGAGTTAGCTGAACACATTAATAAGCCAATGGGTGAGAGCAGGTTAGTAACCATGGTGTTACTAATCAGCCGATTACTTCACCTGTGATGAAAACCTGGCCTGTTGGTAATACTTGAGGACTGCGGTTGAGAAAAACTGCACTAAAACACCAGCTCATCTGCAGTTTTGATTACCTGGAGAATAAAGCACACACACTCTGCTCACTGAAACACACACTACATGCACACACACACTGCTCACTGACACACACACTGCTCACTAACACACATAATACATGCACACACACGGCTCACTGACACACACTGCTCACTGACACACACTTCATGCGCACACATTCTGCTCACTGACACACACACTGCTCACTAACACACATAATACATGCACACACACTGCTCACTGACACACACTGCTCACTGACACACACTTCATGCGCACACATTCTGCTCACTGACACACACACTGCTCACTAACACACATAATACATGCGCACACACACTGCTCACTGACACACACACTATATGCACACACACTGCTCACTGACACACACTGCTCACTGACGAACACACACTGCTCACTGACACAAACTGCTTACTGACACACACTGCTCACTGACACACACACTACATGCACACACACTGCTCACTGACACACACTTCATGCGCACACATTCTGCTCACTGACACACACACTGCTCACTGACACACATAATACATGCACACACACTGCTCACTGACACACACACTACATGCACACACACTACTCACTGACACACACTGCTCACTGACACACACACTACATGCACACACACTGCTCACTGACACACACTTCATGCGCACACATTCTGCTCACTGACACACACACAAACTGCCCTTGCATAACTTTGCACACAAATGCACATGTGCAGTCTAAACAGGGAATATGTATATCTTGGTGTGTGTACTTTTGTGTGTGTGTGTGTGTCTGTCTGTAGTCACACATGTGATGGCTGCTGTATGTTAAACAAGCTTTTGCTTGTAGTTTGCACATGTTGGCTGCTGTAGTAAATTTAACAATTTGGTATTTGTAGTATGACAAAAAAAGCTTCCAGTCTGATTTAGTTCTTGCATTGTGGCACTGGGTTTGTGGGCATTCCTGTTTTTATCTGTGCTTGTTTTTTTGTCTGGATATAGCATATATGCACCACACAGAGGCCTGGACTAATCTCATGTCATTGGCACTGACACGTGTAAGGAACATCAGCAGCTTTGTATTCTCTCTACAATGTCTCAGGGTTATAGAATGGCGAGGAGGACTCTCGCAGGAGACTCAGTTCTGCCAGACAAAAGTGAAAAAAGCTGAAGTTTTATACAGGCGGGTAGCTGGAAGTTGTCAATGCTTCCAATAGGACAGAAGAGTTTTAAAGACCGTGTGCATTAAGGTAGGTTCAATGTTAACTTACATAATGCAGAAGTATTACAATTTGAAAAACAGCTCTATTTATTTTTCAAGTACACCTTAAGCTTAAAGGTGCAGTTGATAAATAGAGCTGTTTTCCAAATTCCTTCTCCGTACTCACAGTAGTGATCTGGCAGCCCAGCTCCTGTCCTGTGTCTTCAAATTTCCTGCCACTCTGAGACTCCTCCTGCAGTGCTACCTTTGCCTGGCTTCTCCGCTCTCATGCAGCTCCGACTTCCTCGTCGCTACTCTGGTCAAATTCCTTTTGCTGTCACTCACTGTTGTGAACCAGGAATGTAGTGTTACTTCAGGCAGTACTGAGCCTGAACTTGAAAGTGGGTGATGCTGGCTCTTGTGGCTCCTAAGGTACTACACAGTCATTTTTACCACAATTGATATACAGTGGCACCACTGCGGCAGCCTTTTCTATAATTATAGTGAGTCTGGAATCAAATTAATGTTTCTATGCTTATAGTGACTGAAAAGTTGGTGCTGTGCAGTTAAGTAATATATTATACCAAAAGAGAGGGAAAGACCTCTCTGCAAGACTGCACTTATAGCACTCTTTGCCTGGACTAGTGATGGAGAAATTGGGAATTTTAATGAATTCAGAAGACAAAGAACATGATGAATTCATAATTAAACTTCTCAAATTCATCCTCCAATATAATTACTTCATATTTGACAATAAATACTACCTCCAAACAAGGGGAACAGCCATGGGAACAGCATGCGCACCAACGTATGCTAATCTGTTCCTTGGATGGTGGGAGGCTGAGCTTGTATTCACGGAGAAGAACAAAAATCATACTGATAAAATCCCTATGTGGCTTCGGTACATAGATGATATCTTCTTCATTTGGGAAGGCTCATACCAAGAATTACAAGAATTCATCACTATACTGAACAATAATAGGATTAACATCAAACTAACTCATGAAGCGAGTCAAGAAAGTATTAACTTTCTCGACCTAACGATAATCAAGGATGTGGAAGGAAACATAAAAACCGATCTTTTCAGGAAAACAACGGCAACTAACAGTTTACTTCACAAGAGCAGCGCACATGCAAGTAATACTGTGAAAAGTCTCCCCACAGGGGAATTCCTGAGAATCAGGAGAAATTGTTCTGATTTAGAAACATTTAAAATACGTGCTCAAGAATTGGAAAGTAGGTTATTGGAGAGAGGGTACAGCAAGAGAACAATCAAAAAAGCTAAATACAGAGCAGAAGAAACCAACAGACAAGAACTTTTGAAGAAAAAACACAGACTTGGAAACGACATTCCAAGACTTATAACAACATACAACTCTCAAAGTAAAGCGGTTAATGAAATTCTGAACAAACATTGGTACATTTTGAAATCCGATCCTACATTAAAATATATTATAGGAACCAGACCCTCCATTTCATATAAACGCACACGTAACATTAAGGATATGATAACAAGCAGCCATCTGCAAAGACACAAAACTAGAACAGCATTGGCACCAGGATCACATAAATGTGGCAACTGCAGTACATGTAAATATGTAATAAAATCGGATCATGTAATAGATCGATTCAAAAACAAACACGCCATCAGAGATTACATCAGTTGCCAAACAGAGGGAGTGATATACTTACTCATATGTAAATGTGAAAAATTTTACGTAGGTATGACGACACGAAAATTAAGAGTGAGAATCATGGAACATTTACGCAACATCAGAAATGCTGAGCAAGACAAAAAAGATGATAAAACTCTTACAAGTGTCGCACACCATTTCCTGCAATACCATAAAGCCAATGCTGAAGAATTACTATGCAAAGGCATAGAAAGAATCAGATTGGGTATCAGAGGAGGAAACCTTGAAACTAAACTATTAAAAAGAGAGAGCAGATGGATCTACCTTCTTAATAGTGTTCAACCCCATGGTATGAACGAAAATAATAACTTTTATGTACATCTTAAAAGTTAGAAATGATGAAACAAATTAAATAAGAACATATATACAATACCTGGAAAGAACCAAACTTGAGAAATAATAACTCTATTCTAACATACTCTAACACAAGTATAATAGATGTGAGTTAGAAACAGAATACCAATTCCAAATTTCTGCTAACTCTGCAAAACAATACCAATATGTATAATTTGAACTTGAACTCAATCCCTATCACTTGATTAGAGATAAACCAACCAAACAGGTGGCACAACGTATAAGTCACACTCATCAACCCCCTTGACACTACCCCCCTGTAACAGTGAGACACTACCACAACTAACCACACAAGAAAACACTACCCATACTATTCTTTTAATAAAAAATTCTTCCAACTTTATATTTATTTGTATTCATTGATTTTCCCTCACTATATTCAATCAACCCCCTTTTTTGTGAGCACTTAGACCCTCAACATATATAAGTTTTGCACACACTGAAAACACAGAACACAATTTTAGCACTTTCACTTATATATTTTATCACGTCCAATATGATATCCAATATATCACACAATGGAGCACTTGATTAATTTTTAATTTTTAATTTAATTTTAATCCATAGCACTAATAGTAAAATAATTTTAGTTATAAATTAATTCAAAAAATATACAACTACTTATAATACCCAACACAAAGTTGGTTCAGTAACTAAAATTAATAGTAGAGATAACTTGACAATAATAATAAACATAAGAGACCAGTCTATTATTAAGTAGTACACTCATCATTTAGTATAATAACAACATAGGTACTAAATCAACTTCATAATCCTTAATATACAAAGAGAATAAATTCATAACAGGTGCAGTAATATATATATATTCCATCAATACACAAGAAAGAACAAGATTATATGACATCAAACTATATTATAATGTTCATAAACTACGTTCTATTTCTCCTTATATCCAATCTATCTAAAGGCATTAACCTAGGCTTACTTATAACGATAAAAGACTCAATATTTCACATTAAGCCTAAAATGAAGTAATATGTAATATATTACTATACTAACAATGAACTTAAAATATATGATCAAACTTGTGATTATTATAACCAACAAATGTCTTCCTTGATACCTCTAATGTAGAACAGATAATATTCAATGGAGACCGGCGATGGCTAAACTATTATCACTACCTATAACATAGGGAAGCGCTAACTGGCTAACCGCTAAGAGTGACAGCCAGATTGTCCAATCACAAAAGGAGCTGATATTGGGACCGGGTCCTCAACCCACGTATATTTCAAAACTTCCGGCGGCGCGCCGCCTTTGAAAAAGCCCGATATGGGCGAAACCGGTCAGGGGGTTATAGAGCAGATGGGAGCTCTATATAATTTTTAAAAAATTACCTGTAGTAGTTGGCCTGTTTAGGCGGGAATAATTGATACAAACGCATTGAGCCTTCTATTTATATAACTAACAGTTATTACTCGATATTGTATAACTTAGTTATAACTATGACCACATGCTATTGGAACTGACAGAGAGTCACTAGCATTAAGCTACTTAGTAGCAGGCAACCCATTTGATACCACTTTGGGGGAATTGTAAATATAACAGTACTAAGTGTTATAGAATTTATCTTACTGGGGGAACTATTTATGTTTGCTGCAGTAGTTGACAACTTTAACGTTACAGATAATATTTTTACAAGTTTGTATCTGATCCTATAGTAGTGTACACCAAGCACCATGTTGCACTATTAATGTGATACTGAGTCACATAAGAAACGGAATTATTATAAGGAAGGATACACTCAATATTACAGTTAAGCAGGCAAACAGAACTTTCTACCACAATAGCTACACACATAGCTGCATAACACTGTAGCTAAGCATTCACAAGTTAAGTGAATTCCCCCAGCTTTCAAGTATAAATATTCTAATGTAACAGCTAATACATCTTTGTGTCACAACATCCATCAAGATTAAAATACACTGAGATTGACTGAGTCACTATGTGTAAGAACTATACTATACACTGTTACTGAAAAAGATACATTACAACTATTAGGATTGATCTTATTAGAAGACTTACATATACTTCCTATTATACAATAATACAATCCTATAAGAATCCCATATGAGAAAGTGGTATCGTTACAATGGGAAAACGATATGTACACCAAACACAGAATTACTAATATTTAGATGTATATCCAGCGAGAAAACAAAAATAGATCTTGTGAATGATCTGATACAAATGAGTCAATTGAATCACACAGAGGTTGTAAATAATTTAATGCAATAAATACACCTAGCAACTGTGAAAAAGTTGAATAAAGAAAATACTCAATTTTCATCAATATAACTAATAACACAAGATCATAAACTGTCACGTGAGACCTGATTATTCTGAATATCTTAACTCTCTATACTTTAATAAAAGAAGAAACAGGAATAACAGACAGTAATAAAGTGAAATTTTTCACATTACTCCTGATATACACTGTGGGGTTCATTGAACATTACTAGCAGTGAATTCAATTCCAATACCCAGCACAATCTAATAATATTTCAAGATACTCAGATATAAGTGCATTTGACACATAAATATCAAGACGGAGTATTTAAATTATTATTGCACAAGTGGTCACATTTTATAACTCCCTGCCTAAGCAATTTCCTTCTAAGTACCTACAACATATCAAAGGCTGATAGTAGATCAAGGAATAGGCCTTCTACTTACAGGGTGTTTTTAATTGAGTGTTTTGTTTTATTTTAATATATCCAATAAAAGTTATATTTTAAAATTCCCAATTTCTCCATCACTACTACACAGTCATGTTGCACAATGGAGAGAGGCATAGCTGCTCACTGCCTCTCCATAGATTACATAAATAAATGAATATTTTTTATTTTAAGTTCTGCTGTTATTAATTTTTTTTCATGAACTCGCTGTTCATATTAGTGGTGATGAGCATTTCATAGGATAGTATAGGGCTCGCTGCTTTTTCAGCAATCTGACTATATTGCCAGTGAATGCAGATCTTGGCAGTGGGGAGGGTGCATGTTTTCAAAGCATGTTTACACAACATATACTATACATTCAGTAAATCTAAAAATGGTTTCTATCTATTAAGAGTTCAAATAATAAATATGTAAGCAACATTTTACTGTAAATACAGTAGATTTCTTAAAATTACCAATCTCGCCACTTAAAGGGTGACAAGTCAGGTATGTGTGAAAGGTTCACCTAAGCTGGCAGATATTGTTTAGAACAGTGAGGATCATCTTCAAACACATGGGAGCTGAGTTTCAATATTATAGAAGCCTTAAATGGGCAGTAAAGTCATAATTAGACATTCATGATTTAGACAGAGCATACTTTTTAAACAACTTTCCAATTTACTTCTATTATCTAATTTCGTCCTTTGTTATCCTTTGCTGAAATTTTTATCTAGGTTCTAGTTCCGGATTGGTGGTGTGGCAGATATATAACGATTGTCATTGGCTCACCCATGTGTTCAGTTAGAAACTAGTAGGGCATTGCTGCTCATTCAACAAAGCATACCAAAAGAATGAAGCAAATTTGATAATAGAAGTAACCTGGAAAGTTGTTAAAAATTGTATGTTCTACCTAAATCATGAAAGAAATGTTTTTTGGTTTCATGTCCCTTTAAGGGACACATATTCATTTATAGATATTGAACACACAAATAATATAGTTCCTAAAACAGCCAGTATCACAGGGTGCCCTCTATCTGCTGTTATCCCCCCTCATTTGAGTTTGCCCACCAACCAGAAGTCCCCAATGCACATTTTTTTAGTTCAAATATATGACACACATGCAACTTACATTAAAGTTGTTCAGCTGTAGGTCCCTATTTAAGATGCTATGTAATCAGTTTCAGGGCTGTTTCTGTGCAGGCTTGTTCATGCTCATGAAAAATAATTCTAGCATTGATTATATTATTTGTAATGATACAGTATATTATATTATTTGTGATTTAATGTGAATTAACCCCTTAAGGGCCAAGGACATACCCTGTATGTCCCCACAGGTTTCAAGTGGTGGAAAGCGATTGTGATCACTTCCAGCTGCTTTCAAGGTATTGCAGTGATGCCTTGATATTGAGGCATCACTGAAATACCTTTTTTTTACCCACCAATGCAGTGAGAGACACTCTGTGGCCCCCTCTGAATCGGCCAGCGATGGTGCCGATCGTTGGTGGGTGGGAGCCATTGCAGGGAGGTGGGTGGGAGGCCCATCGCTGGAGAACTTCTGGCCAGTAGTGGGAAATGACTTGAGGGTGCACAGGAGCGCACGCGGGGGGTGAGGTTGTGTGAGCACGCGCGCTTGTTATCACTAACTTAGAAGTGGTGGGAGAGGAAGGTGGGAAAGAGAGGGGGAAAAAATGTTGGGAAAGGAATCTGGAAGGGGGAGTGGGGTAGGGTATTGAGGGGGGAAGCTACACTGCAGAAAAAGTGGGATTTCTAAACAAAAATGGCATATTTTATTGCGAAGTGGGTACCGGCAGACAGCTGGCAAATAGTTAGAGGGGGAGGGTTAGAGGGGGGCCTCAGGGAGGTTCGGTGGTAAGGGGGGGATCCTACACTGCATAAAATATATACATTTAAAAAATAAAAATAAAAAATAAAAACAAACAAAAAACATTTGTATTTTTATACTGACCGACTTTCTGCCAGTACTAAAGATGGCGGTGACATTAGTGAGGTGGGGGAAGGAAGAGAGCTGTTTGAGAGTGGTCAGGGAAAGATCAAGGGGTGGGATGTGTCAGGTGGAAGTCTGCTTTCTATACTAAAGCTACAATTATCCCTTCAAGCTCCCTACAAGCTGCCTAATTAACCCCTTCACTGCTGGGCATAATAAGTGTGGTGTGCAGCGGCATTTAGCGGCCTTCTAATTACCAAGAAGAAATTCCAAAGCCATGTCTGCTATTTCTGAACATAGGGGATCCCAGAGGATCATTTACAACCATTTGTGCTATAATTGCACAAGCTGTTTGTAAATAATTTCAATAAGAAACCTAAAGTTACTGAAAAAGTTAACAATTTTTTTTTTATTTGATCGCATTTGGCGGTAAAATGGTGGCATGAAATATATCAAAATGGACCTAAAACAATACTTTGGGTTGTCTACTACACTACACTAAAGCTAAAATTATTATTATTATTTTATTATTATACTTTATTTATTAAGCGCCAACATATTCCGCAGCGCTGTCCATGGAAACAATTCATTTAAATAAAACAATACAAGACTTGTAAGATACAGGACAAAATTTACAAACACATACAGGAGGGATTGAGGGCCCTATTCCTGTGGGAACTTTCAAATTACAATTAACCCTACAAGCTACCTAATTAACCCCTTCACTACTGGGCATAATACAAGTGTGGTGTGCAGCGGCTTTTATCGGCCTTCTAGTCACCAAAAAGTAATGCCAAAGCCATAAATGTCTGCTATTTCTGAACAAAGGGGATCCTAGAGAAGCATTTACAACCATTTGTGTCATAATTGCACAAGCTGTTTGTAAATAATTTCAGTGAGAAACCGAAAGTTTGTGAAAAAGTTAGTAAAAAAGTTAACGATTTTTTTTATTTGAAATGGTGGTGTGAAAAATACCAAAATGGGTCTAGATCAATACTTTGGGTTGTCTACTAAAAAAAAATATATGACAGATATCAGTGTTAAAATTTAACTTATGTAAATTTTGAGAAAAACATGGTTTGGAAATAGCAAAGTGCTACTTGTATTTATTGCCCTGTAACTTGCAAAAAAAGCAAAGAACGTGTAAACATTGGGTATTTCTAAACTCAGGACAAAATTTAGAAACTATTTAGCATGGGTGTTTTTTGGTGGTTGTAGATGTGTAAAAGATTTTGGAGGTCAAAGTTTGAAAAAGTTTATTTTTCACAATTATTTCATCATATTTTATATTTTTTTTTATAGTAAATTATAAGATATGATGAAAATAATGGTATCTTTAGAAAGTCAATTTAATGGTAAGAAAAAGGGTATA
This sequence comes from Bombina bombina, assembly GCF_027579735.1. NCBI lineage: Eukaryota > Metazoa > Chordata > Amphibia > Anura > Bombinatoridae > Bombina > Bombina bombina. The sequence continues at coordinate 914,484,089 of NC_069503.1, forward strand.
TAATATGTGTGGGTATAGTAAATGAATAAGAGGAAATTTACAGCTAAACACAAACACAGCAGAAATGTAAAAATAGCCTTGGTCCCAAATGGTCAGAAAATGGAAAAGTGCTATGGTCAATAAGGGGTTTAAAAATACATACATTTTAAGGGATATGAAACCCAATTTTTTTTTCTTTCCTGATTAAGATAGAGCATGCAATTTTAATCAACTTTCTTATTTACTTTTATTATCAATTCTTCTTCATTCTCTTGGTATCTTTTGTTGAAAAGCAAGGACATATGTTAAGAAGGTGGTCCATTTCTGGAGCACTATATGGCAGCGGTTTTGTGAGAATGTTATCCATTTGCATAATAAACACTAGATGGAAGCACTATTTCCTGCCTTGCAGTGCACCAGATGTCTACCTAGGTATCTCTTCAACCCAGAATTTATGGAAGCAAATTTTATAATAGAAGTAAATTGGATTTTTTTTTAAATTGTTTGCTCTTTCTGAATCACCAAAGAAATGTTTTGGGTTTCATATCCCTTTAATTCACGCCATGGCTGCAAAGCATGGCAGGATTGCTAAATCAGCTCATGGTACCTACAAGTGCGCTAAGCCTCATGTTATAGTGACCAGGGTTCTGGCAGAAGAGGATCTGGTTAGCGTACTTTCCAGAGTACATTAGGGGAAGTAATGTACCCCTAAAAAGTAATTTAAAGAAAAAGTTTTCATTAAATTTTGCTGGTGCAGGGGTGCTTCCGGGCGGCGGCCATGTTAGGTCGCAACTCTGGGAACTGGAGTATTTGCTAAACCTAATCTACCAAATATCTGCAAATATTTGAGACATCTAATATTTTTGTTAGTGGATTCTGCTTTCCTAGAATTTGAGGTCTCGATGTAACTATTTATTTTCATTCCAGCCCCAGTGTTCTGGGACAAATAGAGGTCTTAGGTGGAAGGGAGAGGACCTCACAGAAACCCCCCTCGATGGTAACGCTCCTGGATCCGCCGAGTAAGCAGTGTTATCTTGTTTGTCACTGCATTTTCCCCTACCTAGCTTATCTTGACTCTTTCTACCCAATATGGAGACCGCTACTCTTCTTAATGCGATAACTACCTTATTGGATAACCACTGCATAGCGCTCCTCCAGACCATCCACGAGGCACTCAGCCCCTCCTATAATATCGGCTGTACAGATAGTCCCATCACTGAGCATGGTGCTGTGCAGAATGTGGTTAGCACTACCGAAGTGCTCCAGCAATCAATATCAACTCTACCTCCGACTTATTACACTCTAGATGTGGACGACCTAGCTCTGCCTGGACCCATACAAGATTTGCCCAAACTACCACTCCAGCAATATGGCGCCCACCCAACAGTAAGTGATCCGGCTCCTCTAAACAAAGTGAATGATTACAGGGATATATCTGGGAATGCCTTAAAGGTACCGGGAATCGGCTACATAGAGCTTTTTTTGTTGTCAGATTCAATACGCTTGAACAAAAAGCAGACAACAGTAACAATAAATGTATATAACGTGAGAGAATCCTCTATACAGCTCCAAACACTCATGCAGCTTTAGAAAATAGGAAAGGGAGACTCACCGCACCATCCGTGTGTGTAGCTCTGGCTGTCGTAGCACCGGATTGTTCGCTTGTTACCTCTGAGTATTCTTTCACTCGGGTCAGGGTCCCCGTGCTGTTCGCCTCTTCAGCTACTACTACACTCGCAGATCCCAATTAGATGCTTCAGCGGTGGCTCCGTCTACCTTTCCATTCACTTCCGGGTAACGTGATGCTGCCTTTTGACCTATGACGGTCTCTTGTCTGTGATATCGGGCAACCTTGGTGCTCAGCTGGAGATGAAGCACAAATCCACAGTAACAAACAGAAAATCCAGCAAACTTCAAATGTTGAAAAAACAGCTTAAATCTTTATTGGAGACATTAAAATAGCATAAAAGCAAGTGACCCTTGCAGCCAGTAGAAACAACAGTTGGACTGCAAGGGTCACTTGCTTTTATGCTATTTTAATGTCTCCAATAACGATTTAAGCTGTTTTTTCAACATTTGAAGTTCGCTGGATTTTCTATTACAATAAGTCTGTCAGAAAACAACGGAAGCAGCCATAGGTTGGAGTTAAGATACAATCAAGTCCCACAGTGGCACAGACTAACAGAAAGCTTGCTAGACTGTATTGTTCCTCAGAGAACACGGCATGGAGAGGGATAAGCAAGAAGTTTTAATCAGGACTAATGCTTTTAGGATCTGATTGGTAATATTGAACTAGTGTGATCTGTTGTAAGATAATACTCCTACCCTGTGACACTACCATCAGTATGAGTCCTGAAATGGATACACAAGCTATTGGGTCCTTGAAGACTTTTAGTCTGAGACTCCCCTAATAGTTATAGACTGCACTTACCTACACACCATTGCGTTTTGCATAATATGTACTTCCAGCCCTAGCAGTGTGAAGGGACTTTTGGCACCCAAATGTTCTGAAACTTGGAGGATTCTTAAATACTGATCACAGCAGTGTCACCTGGTTAAACACAGTTAAACCTGTTATGGACGGTAGATATGCTATCCTGTAATAATTTGTCACATTGTGTCTATATATAGTGACTGTAACTTTTCAGAATATCTAGCTTCTATTGTAAGTAGTTAACTGTGCTACCATATTTCAATATTGTAAGCTGCCTACTATGTCCTTTTAAATGAGTGTAGATGGACACTGTATTATTAATTTAAAATAGACACAGTCTAGTCAAAACCTTGATGCTACCTGAGTACAAATTCTAGATAGGTCACTGCAGCCCTAAAGGGGGAGACTCCTTGTGATACTAGAACACTAAACTATGCCATGTCCACATATACTGCCCTATACCTGATAGCCTTTAATGTAGATAGTGCATTAATACCTTTAATATAAATTGGCAATTCCAAACTAGTAACAGCACATATATTGTCCTTGGCTCCTTCGCTCCCTAGTCTCCCTTCTATATATATTATATCCAAAATATTGCTCTGGGTGGTTATCCTGAAATTCCTTAATTTACAGTCTCCTTCTCATTATCCCTACTAATTATTATTCTATTAACTATTATATTATATATATTTTTTCAATATTGTTTTGACGTTAATTGCTTTGTATTCCCACTGACATAATATTGCACTAGTTGGTTAAGGTCCATGAGTGACTTCCAAAGATTGTGGAGAACAATTACATCTCTTACAGAAAAATTAGAAAATATGAGGTTTAATTTTAGCATGTTCAACAAAACCGTGATGTAACGTATATGATTGTATATTTTGGTCAAAGTGTCTGATGTGCTCTTTTCTGTATTTTTGTTTGACACTTGAATTATCATTTGCCGTATATGTAACCTCAATAAAAATTATTTAAAAAAAAAAAAAATTTGCTGGTGCATTCATTCTGATAAACATTTTTATTTATGAATGTGCCTTCTTAACAAAACAAATGCACATCCGTATAGAGCATATTCACAGCAGCAATGCACTACTGGGAGCTTGGTAGTAATTGGCTACACTAATTTATCTCTTGTCATTGGCTCACCAGATGTATTCAGCTTGTTCCTAGTAGTGCATTGATACTCTGGAGTTGAATTTAACTATGTGTTAAATGCCTTTGCAGGGGTTAAACAAAAATAATACAAACAGTTTTGCAATAATAAAATGCTCTAACAGAGCATTTTCTTGTTGCCAATTTATGACCCTGTAACTCTAACATGCTTGAGGAAATACAAATATTTTACCATCGTATGGATAACTGAAACATTATTTATCTTAGTCAAAAGTTGTTTACCACTGACCTAATATTTTATATAAAATATATTCAACATCAGTTAACTAATCGTTTTACGTCTTAAAAAGCTATAAATGTTTTAATATATGCTTTGTTATAATGCTTATATTATAATAAACCAACACAAAACACGTTATATCTGCCACGCAAAAAAGTATACAGAAAGATTACCTGCAGGGGGACCAAACTGGCTCCTTAGAGCTATGTTTAAAGCCTGCAGGGTGCTCTGTGCTAGCTCATGCGGCCAACCCCTTACAGCAATTACTGCCAATCAACTGGCATATCACTCCAAAAATCAGACTTCTATTGTGAAGTATACTGTAGTATTTATGTGTGTTTAGTCAACATGTATGATTATTATTATTATTATTTATAAAATATCATCATTGTCAACTTATAATGCATGTTAGCAACTGTGTGTATATATATGTTGCTATCTAGACAGCTTTTTGGAGGGAATTGAGATCTCAAATAGGCTCTTAACCTATAAATGCTTTTTAAATGTGCATTTAAGACACAAGCAAAGAGAAGAAGTGTGCCCAATGAATCAATGACCAAAACCCACAAGTGATTTGAAACAATTTGTCTTAATACATTTCCAGAAATATAATTGCCTTGATTTTTACATCATTAAATACAGAATTTGATTATACCTAAGCAGAATGGCCTGCTGATTTTCATATCTACATTAATGCTTTAGGTTAAGATCCCTGACGTTTAATATTCCTTCTTTAATTATTTTACGTTATTGCCATTTACAGCTAATGGAAATCTGAACCATAAAATAATCACCTTATTCTGTAATGCAGTCTTTGTCACACTTTTTTTAAAATCAACCAACTTTAAGTAAGAAAATCTTGTTTATCTATAAGCCACAGTGTTTTGAGTACTAAGAACTTACATGGGAAAAAATATTAGATAATTGGCACTGTCCAGTTTCCCTATTATATACTATAATAGTTTTTACTAATTAATGTTTACTTATGATCAATTTAAGTTACAGAAAGAGGGCGTCAGGTAAAACAATATGTATATACTGTGTTACTAGTGATTGGAAGATATGATTTGGATTGAATTACTTGTGTAAATAAATATTTTATTGATTGGTAGAAAAGACTTCTGGGAGCCTTTCAAGTTGGGTTCTTTACACATGTTTATCAAGGTCTTCTGACATTGATATGCTCATACCCATTATTTGTACTTTTCTGGGTGAAAGTTCTCTTTTGTAAAAGGTACAACAGGGCTAGAAGAGGTTGTTTCTAGGGTGAGAATTTATAGTATTTATAGTACAACAAACATTTTGGGTTTGTTTATTCCGTGAATGAACACTTTTTTTTTTTGGCTTATGCAATGTCTCCGTACTTACCCCCAGGAGAGAATTCTCCTTTTTTGTCAATGATTAGAACCAGCCATTTTGCTTCTTGTATACTAAAGAGATGCACCCTTCTTGTATATGGGTAATATTGACATTAGATGGAAATTGAAAATATTAGGTTTGTTTTAAAATTATATAAAGTGAGATTAATGGGGGAGTCAGGAAATTACTTGTAATATTATGTATTGGTAGTTGACAGGATTAGGTATATGCTTTGCTCTTAGAGATTATTTAAAGTGTTTATCTTTTATTAGGACATGGTGGAATGGGTTTGAAATTATAGGCGAAAATATTTAAAGAACAATGTGGAAACATATGGTTTACATTACTAAATGTATTTAAAGTTGGTTAATAAAGTGCTAATATAATTATAATGTAATAGAGAAGGCAAAACAAGAAAAAATAAAGGTGCTAAATTGCTAGTTAGGTGCAAACATTTTTGCGCGCAAGCGATATTGTGTTTTTGCGAGACGATTTATTGCTCTGATATTAGAAGTTGAGCGATTTACCCTTCAATCCATACCGCAATCTCAGAGCTGTGGTGAACTGTTTTCCGAAACTAAAATGATGTGCAAAACAAATAAAAACATACATTACAAAGTACAGTTACACTCAGAATAACACCATCTAATAAGGGCTCAAAGATCTGAGATCTCGTTTGTTAGAAAAAAAGCTGTCTAAGGACTTTAATATAGAGATACATACAGATAAATTGCTAAAGATGTATTTGTATGTATGTATATACTGTGTATATATATATATATATATATATATATATATATATTTATTTATTTATATGTTTAACTGTGTATGTACTGTACATATTTCACAGTCCAATGTTTTGCACATAGCAGAATATCACCTACATTACGAGTTTTGCACTAAACAGGCTGCAAAACTAACGCCAAAAAAAAGTTGCGTTATTGCACTCTCCATAACGCTGCCATAACGAGTTACTGAAAAGCCTCCTTATGCGTGTGATATGGTGGTGTTAAGCTCCATACTGCACAAAAGCCAAGGGCTGCTTTGACATACTTGTGCACACTTTCCCACATAGACATCAATGGGGAGAGAGTGTTAGAAAAAAAAACACCTGAAGTGCTGAATGAAAAATCTCCGTAACGCAACCCCATTGATGTCTATGGGGAAAAAAAAGTTACCTTTAAACCTAACACCCTAACATAAACCCCAAGCCTAAACACCCCTAATCCACCGCCCGACACCTAAATAAAGTTATTAACCCCTAATCTGCCACTCCCAACATCGCCGACACTAATAAAAGTTATTAATCCCTATTCCGCTGCTCCCCGACATCGTCGACACTATAATAAAGTTATTAACCCCAAAACCTCTGGCCTCCCACATCGCCGCCACTAAATAAACCTATTAAGCCCTAAACCGCCGCGCCCCCACATCGCAAAACACTAAATTAAACTATTAATCCCTAAGCTTAAAGGGACACTGAACCCAAAAAATTTATTTTGTGATTCATATAGAGCATGCAATTTTAAGCAACTTTCTAATTTACTCCTATTATAAAATTTTATTCATTCTCTTGGTATCTTTATTTGAAATGCAAGAATGTAAGTTTAGATGCCGGCCCATTTTTGGTGAATAACCTGGGTTATTCTTGCTGATTGGGGGATAAATATATCCACCAATAAAATAGTGCTGTCCAGAGTGCTGAACAAAAAAAAAGCTTAGATGCCTTCTTTTTCAAATAAAGATAGCAAGTGAACGAAGAAAAATTGATAATAGGAGTAAATTAGAAAGTTGCTTATAATTGCATGCTCTATCAGAATCACAAAAGAAAAAAATTGGGTTCAGTGTCCCTTTAACACCCCCCTAACTTTAAACTAAAATTACAATTAAACTATCTTTAAATAAATAAAATCTTATCTGTGAAATAAAAATAAACCTAACATTAAACTATAAATTAACCTAACATAACTATTCTAATAAAATAAGAAAATACTACCAATTAAAAAATCTAAATTAAAAATTTTAAAAAACCTAACACTACGAAAAAAATTACAAATCTAAAATTACAAAAAATAATAAACACTTAATTATGAAAAATTAAAAACACTAAGCTTACAAAAAATAATAAACAAAATGATCAAAAAATAAAAATAATTACACCTAATCTAATAGCCTTATTCTTAAAATTCAAATCAGCCAATAGGATGAGAGCTTCTGAAATCCTTTTGGCTGTTCAAAACAGCCAAAAGGATGAGAGCTACTGAAATCCTATTGGCTGATTTGAACAGTCAATAGGTTTTTAGAAGCTCTCATCCTATTGGCTGATTTGAAGAATCAAATCAGCCAATGGGAATGCAAGGTACGCCATTTTGAAATGGCTACCTTGCATTTAACTTCAGTGTACGATGGTGACCGTATGAAGAGGACACTCCGCAGGATGTTTTCGGTTTCCAGGATAGCTCCGCTCCGCTCCGCGCCGCCAGGATGAAGATAGAAGACGTCCCCAAGATGGATGAAGGTGTTGCCGCCTGGATGAAGACTTCTCGCCGCCTGGATGAAGATGGATGTCCGGACTTCAGGAACCATGAGTAGATATTCTAGAGTTAGTGTTAGGTTTTTTTTTAAAAAAATGTGGGTGTTTTTTTTTTTTAGATTAGGGATGGGCACTTGGAAAAGAGCTGAATGCCCTTACAAATGCCCCTTTAGGGGCAATGGGTAGTTTAGGATATTTTAGAGTTAGGTTTTTTATTTTGGGGGGTTGGTTGTGTGGTGGGTTTTACTGTTGGGGGGATTTTGTATTTTTTTACAGGTAAAAGAGCTGTTTAACTTAGGGCAATGTCCTACAAAAGGCCCTTTAAAGGGCTATTGGTAGTTTATTGTAGGCTAGGGGGTGTTTTATTTTGGGGGGGCTTTTTTTATTTTTATAGGGCTATTAGATTAGGTGTAATTGTTTTTATTTTTTGTAAGCTTAGTGTTTTTTATTTTTTGTAATTTAGTATTTATTTTTGTAATTTTCATTTTTTTTCCCGTAGTGTTAGTTTTTTTTTTAATTTGTAACTTAGGTTTTTAATTGGCAGTATTTTTTTTATTTTATTGGAATAGTTATGTTAATTTATAGTTTAATGTTAGGTTAAAGATAGTTATATTGTAATTTTAATTTAAAGTTAGCGGGGGTGTTAGGTTTAGGGGTTAATAGTTTAATTTAGTGTTTTGTGATGTGGGGGGCCAGCGGTCTAGGAGTTAATAGGTTTAGTTTTGTAGTTGCTATGTGGGGGGCTGAAGGTTTAGGGGTTAATACTTTATTATAGCATTGGCGATGTGGGGGGCTGGTGCTTTAGGGGTTAATAGGTTTATTTAGTGGCGGTGATGTGTGGGGCCGGAGGTTTAGGGGTTAATAGGTTTATTTACTGGCGGCAATGTGGGATGTTTAGGGGTTAATATATTTAAATAGTGTTGGCAATGTGGGTGGCAGATTAGGGGTTAATAGGTTTATTTAATAGTCGCGATGTGGGCGGCAGATTAGGGGTTAATAAGTTTGAAATGGTGTTTGCGATGCGGGAGGGTGGTGATTTAGGGGTTAGAGGTAGTTTATGGGTGTTAGTGTACTTTGTAACACTTTAGTTATGAGTTTTGTGAAACATTTTTGTTTAGCAAAATCCTTAACTACTGCTCTCAGATGACGGTATGGTATAGGCTGTAACAAAGCATTTTAGCCTGAACGCCCAACCTGTAATACTGGCGCTATGGAAATCCCACACAAAAATGTAATTTTTTTGAGTGCGGAATGGACGTTGCTTTACAGGCTAAAATATTTGCGGTATAGCTATACCGCCGCGACTCGTAATATGCGTTAAAGGCCATTACGCTGGAATTGCCATTTTTTAGCGTTAAAGGCCGTAATGCAACACTTGTAATCTAGCCGTATGTTCTTTGTATTTCTAAATAGATATTCCTATATATATATATATATATATATATATATATATATATATATATATATATATATGTATATATCTATACCTATATATATGTATATATATATATATGTATATATCTATACCTATATATATATGTATATATATATATATATGTAATATGTAATATATATATATATATATATATATATATATATATATATATATATATATATATATATATGTAGAATATATATATGTATATATGTAGAAATGTTTGTTTAAAAAAAAAAACCATCAGATATATGTAGAAATATTTATTTATGAAGAAATAGAACATTTTCCGTTATGTTAAGAAAATTGGAATGTGAAATATTCATATTTTCATGTTGGGTTAGGTTTTTTTCCCTTTTTTTTCGCATTGACTTCCATCGGGGGAATACGTACACAAGATCAACCCGACTAGCGCAAAAAGTTAAACTCTAGCTGAGTTTTCGCGATCGCAAAAAATACAATATTCTGAGTCACTTGTAATCTAGTGCAAAACAAGCAGCATTGTTAAAGATATATTAAAGCAGTGGGTGAAGCTAGCATCAAGAGCTCCGGTGCCATGAAGGACCTCAGCACCTATAAAAATGGTGCTATAAGTATCACACTTACCCAAAGTGGTCTCAAGCCACAAACCCAGAAGGATACTTCTAAACGCGATGGCCCGGTTGAACTTCCCGTGATGACCTCAGCAGCGCATCAAACCTTGGCGCGTTGGCCTCTGGGGTAATGCAGCAGTGAACTAATAGCAGAGTGAAGGAAATGCTGTTCATATTTGCCTTTCCCTATGGCCGGTTGCAATGACTGCATAACAAGGAGGATTTTTACAGAGCACTCCTGAGCATCTGGGCCCTTGAGGCTATAAAGTAAGAGTAGAACAACTTACAGAGGGATAGAGGAGGTGGGTGACTATACTCTTTTACTTTACATATATAAATCTGAAAATCTTCTCAATTAGATCTCACCCTATACAAGAAATATTGTCATACACAAACCACCACTTGCTGCTTATTCTCACTAACAGTACACTTAGGGGTAAATTTAACAACAGTCGAGCGGACATGATTCGCTGTAACAATTAAACATACCTCCTCCTCCCCTCCCCAACATCCGAGATGGAGATGGAGATGCTAAGCCTACAGGAAAATCTCTCGGAAAACCCCAAAGACTGGAATGTACAAAAGTAAATAGGAATAAAAAAACTGATCACAACAAGTGGGGACGACTCCAAAGTCACCTTCTTCAGCAGTTACATGAGAATTACACAAACTTTCCATAAAAGTCTAGTTAGTACTGCATTTTCCTCAACTGGGATTGCCCTAGTACAGGAAAATCCTTTGTGTTGTCCACCTTGCAGCTTACTAAGGACCTTTCTTATATTATTATAATATTATAACTATTATGCATTTGTACACCTGATGGATAGCCTCCTCCTTTTTCCTGCTGCTCACAGAAAAACAACTCTCCCTATCGTACGGCTAGATTTGGAGTTTGGCGGTAATGGGGTGCTAACGCTACGCGTGGTTTATGTCTAACGCACGCATTGTTTAACTCCGGTATTTAGAGTTTAAAAAAAAATCTAACGATACTCCTAACGCGTGTATTTCACACGCGGAATCCTGCCCGCGTTAGACAGTGTCCCATAGAGATCAATGGAAATGAAAACAAACACGCTTTTTTCATCTAACACTCGATCTTGCGAGAAATACGCACAGCTCGGTCATATGACGCATACCACATCATGCACAACAATAACACGCCGCAAATGTCACAACAACAATCACTAAACAAAGCACATAAGCATTACACATTCAGAAGCGGGGGGAATTTTATTTAAATAAAATACAGGGAATACGCATATACTTTAAGATGCGGAAATACGGAAAATAACAACAAGGAAAAAAATACAAAAACATACACTAGCAAAATAATCGCATTCAATATTACTATATATTAGGACAAACATACATATACAACACTTCACTAATACCACACCATCGCAAATTAACATTTAAACATAATACTATTGGACAATGTTATAGAAAACGAGCACTATGACATCATCGCATTCTACACATTCCACAAATACTAACTCCAAATGAGCATGCGCACATTCACACACCTAATACACATTGCACAAATAATAATTACTAATAAAGCACACCTGAACACAATTTACAACGCAAACCGGTACATCATTAAACATTTACACAGGGTATATAAGCAACACACAAGCATGGCTTCTTTCACTGTGTTGCTGGTGGGTTTTTGGAGATTGGAGCTTAGAGATTTTGTGCATTATTGTGAGTCAGTTAGTGGTAGTGAGAGTTAGTGGTAGTGTGAGTTAGAGAGTTAGTGGTAGTGGGAGTTAGAGAGTTAGTGGGAGTTAGAGAGGTAGTGCTAGTGGGAGTTAGAGAGTTAGTGGTAGTGGGAGTTAGAGAGGTAGTGCTAGTGTGAGTTAGAGAGTTAGTGCTAGTGTGAGTTAGAGAGTTAGTGCTAGTGTGAGTTAGTGAACGACAGTTGGTTTGGGTGAGTGTGCGAGTGCTTTTTCTGTACACTTAACACATTTACACGCAAACACATTCAATACATACATACACTTATCAATAACACTACATACACTCCATACCCCATACCCTCTCATACTACACTCCATACCCCATTCCCTGTACTCCCATTCCCTTTCATCCCATTTACTCTTATCCCATACCCCATCCCATCACCATCCCCTAGTTACATTTAGTTTACATATCCTCCTTTTAGTCTTCTTCTTCATTTTGTTCATTTAAATACTCCTTACCCTCTTTTATTTATATCCCTTTCACACTTTCAGCACTTATTTTGGTCTTTTTAGTTCTTTATTTTGACCCCCTTTCATTTGATCACACTCACTTTTTGTTTGCTTAGTTGGGGTTTAGTTTAGGGAAGCGATGGAGGGCAGGCAGGGGAGAGGTAGAGGGGGGAGGAGAGTGAGGGGGAGAGCAACAGGACAGGAAGGGGGGCAGGAAGCGGCGGTGGAAGCGGTGGGTGGACCCAGCCACTCGGTTCAAGATGAACAAGTGGCTGGGCCCAGTGGCGGACAGAGTAGGGCTTCACAGTCCGGGAAACAGAGGGCATCGTCACAGGGAAAGGCCAAGGCGACTAGGGAGGCAAGGTTTTCGATGGAGGAGAAGGAGGCCCTTGTAGAAGCCTATATGGCCATGTATAGGAGGCTGCAGCATCAGAAGACCACCCCGACTGAGAAGAGGAAGCTCTGGCATGAGATAAGGAATGCAGTCAATGCAGTGGGTGGCCGGAACAGAGATATGGACTCTATTAAACATCGATACCGGGACTGCAAGATGGATCTTAAGAAAAAGTTAAGCCTGGAGGCCCGACATGCCGCAGGAACCGGTGGCGGCCCTGCACTGGAAATCGATTACTGCCGATGGGAGGAAATGTTGCGTCCCAGCATCTCCGAGATGGATATAGTCGGTATCGGAGGAATTGATACCGGGAACCTGCCATTCTCATCTGACGGTGAGCTCATTTAAGAATAAATTAACATACGAATGTATTTCAAGGGACACTATACGCAAACCTTTACTTTCATGATTAAGGTAGAGAATACAATTTTAAACAACATTCCAATTTACTTATATTACCTAATTTGATTCATTCTTTAGATATACTTTAATGAAAAAATAGCCATGCACACGGTGAACCAATCACAGGAGGCAGCTATATTAAGCTACCAATCAGCAGCTTCTAAGCATATCTAGATATGCTTTTCAGCAAGTTAGGTGTGCATTTAAACAGACTGAAAACAAACGCTAAAACATTCAGATTGACCAGAGATATCACAAACACGGGTTAGAAAATGCGGAAATCGTATTGATTGTTAGATTTCAAAGTGGTTTAATGAGGCTGCATTTGTAATTGTATCGTAAGCTAAGTAATTTAAACCTTTATTTTGAAATATGCTAATATATACATTTATTTCTTTTTCAAATATACAGAGTCTGGGGAGGAGGCAGCACAGCAACTACCGGCTCCTCCTTTTCCCCGGGATGAGAGAGGTGGGGATGAATCTCCACCTCGGAGGGAAGAGGCCCCCCTTGACGAAGAGGCCCCCCTTGACGAAGAGGCCCCCCTTGACGAAGAGGCCCCGGAAGCAGAGGAAGATGCCGCGGAAGCAGAGGCCCCTCAAGGACCAGCAGGCCGCCGTGCACCAGCAGGCCTCCGTGCACGGGCACCCCGCCATGCACAACAAGAGGAAATAGCGGAGGTGCGGGTTCTACTAGACTACATTGACCAGATGCATAACTCCCGGATACAAAATATCGAAGGCAGAACTAGAATTCTTGAAGGACAAAACAAAATCATTGAAGGACAAACCCAAATCATTGAAGGACAAACCCAAATCATACACCTCCTTACTCGAATAGAAGAAGCCCAAAACAGAACCTTTAGACTACAACATCAGATGTTTAATTTCTTCCGGGAGGCGCATGCTGGTCTGCCTGCTGGTCTGCCTGCTGGTCTGCCTCCTGCTCCTGGGCCTCCTGCTCCTGGGCCGCCATCTGCTGGGCCTCCTGCTCCTAGGCCGCCATCTGCTGGGCCTCCTGCTGCTGGGCCGCCATCTGCTGGGCTTCCTGCTGCTGGTCCTCCTGCTGCTGGGCCTCCTGCTGCTGGGCCTCCTGCTGCCGGGCCATCTTCTCCTGCCGGGCCATCTTCTCCTGCCGGCCCATCTTCTCCTGCCGGCCCATCTTCTCCTGCCGGGCCATCTTCTCCTGCCGGGCCATCTCCTCCTGCCGGCCCATCTCCTCCTCCTCACCTTGGTCATCCCAGTACTCTTGTTTCCACTCTTCCCACAACATCTCCAATGAGAACTCGTCGGAGTCGGCAGTTGACCCTCCCAGAGCCTCAGCCCCATGGGAAGAGGGGAAGGAAGAGGAAGTAAGTATTTGTTTTCATGTTTAATGCTTTTTTTTATTTAATGTGTAATGGATAGGTATGTGATTATGTGGTTTTCATACACTTGTGGACCACACTCTGTATATAATCTACTTCTATGGGACCGGGTCCATGGAGGCAGATTGTTTGCAGAGTGTGGGTTATAAGTGTGTGAAAACCACATCACATACCTATCCTTGTTCATGATATTGATTGGTTTCTGTGATGTGATGTCCAAACTGTTTCCCGAATCGCAAACAAAATTACCATTACAATTATCCATGATGGCATATTACTGTTTGAATGCCAATAACACAGCTTAAAGGGACAGTCAAAATTATTGATTACAAAGAAAACACTGTATTACGCATTATCAAGTTGGAAACAACAAAACATGGAGAAATACATGTGACTTATGTGCTTACCCTTGTATCTATGCCTATGAAAAATGACCACTTATTTGTTGTTCTGACATAACAACATTTTAGACATCAATGATCAATACATGGTAAATATGCTGTATGAGCTCAAGGTTTTAGATATACAAATGCTATCCAAATGCCCTCTAGTGGTCAAATTGCATAATGATTACATGCACTCTTCAAGCTCTAAGAAATGAGCACACGAACCTCATAGGTTTAGCTAGCAAATTAAAATAAACACAGACAAATGATTAATTGGTGAGAAACCTTTGATATCATTGATATTACAAAATTGACTTTTTTAATAATGCAAAACATTATTTGTTTTCTAAACTGTCCCTTTAACTAAATTACATATGCTAACATATAATATTTGCAGATTGTTGGTATATCTACATGTACTTGTTCAAACAATAAATATTGAAAACAGATTTATATTGACGTGTTAAATAAAGTCTATTTTCTTAAAGAGACATTATTGTGTTAATTTTTTTTTAGAAAGACATTTGTTTTAACAATGAATATGGTTTAAAGTCCTTTTAGGAGTGGGGGGGGGGAAATATGCTAACAATAATATATTTGGAGATTAACCAATGTGGAACTCATACATGATACAAAAATCAACACTTGCATTAAAGGGACAGTAAACTATCTTTTTCACAGAACTGCATGTAATAGACACTACTAGAAACAACAAGATTAACATATACTGATATCAATATTACAAAGCTTTAAACACTTTCTAAGAAAATCGGGTTATCTCTATTGAAAATATAGATGAACCCCCATTACAACCGTAAAACAAGACAATACCCCATCATTAACATATGAAAAGACCCTTTACACAAACAGGAGAAAGCTGGAGATGGTACTAACATGAAACTTTGAGGCTTGGCGAGGAGTCTGAAAATTACTTACAGTTTAATTTGAACAGAAGCAAAATGAGACATGTATTTGTTAAACAATGGACTATATAACTAGAGACCAAATAAAATATTTTGTTTTTTAATGTGAGTGTCTAATGAACCTTTAATAAAATATACGACGAAATTACATTTAGAAGAAGTCGGCATCATATATTTAGCATATGATAAAGATAAATGCATATTGATTACTTTATTCTAACACAATAGCGTATATTTATGAATTAGATATCTTTAACATTAAACACAACAGTCATTTTTCATAAAAAGGAACATATTGTTGACAAACATATTAAACAACATGGACTATAGAGATTTGCACTTGCCTCGAAATATCTTATGCATGAAAACGTTTTGCTTTCGTTCGTTTATTCAACCAGACATCCAGCAAAAGAGAATGTGGTGGTCTTTATCAGCTATGGGTCAACAATGTAACATGATGCAAACAATCCATATTCGCTATGTTTTTAAACTTGTCTTCTCATTCACAAACGTGTGTAACGTGCAAACAAATATTGCGGGACTACGTAATACAATCAGACGTTTTTTTAACTTTGCATGTGACGTCTTAATTAACATGGCGCTTCCTTGATCACGTAAGAACGCAATCCAATAAAAGGCGCATTCTTGATCACGTAAGAACGCAAACCAAAAAAAGGCGCATCCTTGATCGCGTAAAAACGTCAGTCAATACAAGGAATCATTGGACAGCCTGGCAGGTGACGTCTTAAGCAACATGGCGCATCCGAGATCGCTGAAAAACCGCAGCCAATACAAGGACTCAGTTGACAGCTTGGCATATCAATAAGAAACTTATTTATATTTTAGTAACTAGTATGTGTCTAGATTGCTATCTAGGAATGTCACGAAATCATGAATCATCTTTTCGGACTTGTCCCTTTAACTATAGCTATGGTGTATATCTTTAACATTTAAAAGATACACATGAGAAATACATATGCCATTGATGTTTTAAGATATGTTTAGATTGTTTTGGAATAACAATAATGACACATGTATTGATCAAACATGTCATTTATTCAAGTTGAAATATGGTCAGCCTACCTATAGCCATATATGGGAGGAGAAGTATTTGTTTAAAATATTTTTACAAACATATTCCTCATCTAAAATATGCGCATTACACACAGAGATTGATTTGGTTACACTTTTACAATAAGATAGAATAGAAAATGAAATACATGTGCTGTCAACATTACAATAAGATTGTTTATTAATAAGATTATATGTCCTTGTTCATGTAAAAAGGACAAAAACGCTTTAGAAATGGAAATCCATTCATTAACAATTGTGCTCAGCATCACTTAAAGGGACATGATTTTTATTTTTAAAAAGAGGATACACAGAGACAATACTATTTCAATAAAATGAACACTTTACAGGGATTATATAATTGTATCAATCCTCAAATCATTTGTTAAAGGTGCATCAATTCATGCAGAGTTTATAAATACACACATGGATGTGAAATTTGAAATATACATATATATACACAAATAACAATCTATATATACATATATAAAAGAATTACTATGCTAATCATAATCATGCAATGATAAAGCTTTTAGTAAAATATATAAAGACAAATAATAAAATTACATTGGAGATGTTAATCTTAAAGGCATTTACAATTGTATTACATATATGATTCTGGAAACACCATTATTTTTGGTAGGTCCCTTTAAGGATCAACCAGATAAACTAGAGATTTCAATCAATGACATGAATAAGGAGGACAAAGAATCGTGAAAGCATCTCCAGATCCTCCACTTACTGGTCATCCCCTTCATCGTCCTGTGCATGTCCAGCTACAGATTCAAGCATTGAGTTCCAGCACCTCATCTGACGTAGAGTCATATGCTGAACCTGTAGCTGGGCCTGCATGTTGTCGGCCATCCCTCTCAGGACAGCTGCGTTCCTCAACACGGCCTGCTCTATGCGTGCTAGACCTTCGAGCGTGAGCCATGTTGAGTCACAGCCTAAAATAAATAAAAAAAAAAAATCTTAATGATAATTACACAACAGACAAAATAAAAAGCAAAGATACATTGTCATCATAAAGACAAATAATTCTTTACATTAATTTGTTGACATTGATTATTTACACATGAAATATGTTATTCAGACAGACCTAAACCATTAAATGGACATTTTAATCCAACATGTTGTCCCCTTTAATTGGTTTTTGATGATCCACTTTTACAGCTTGAGTGTCTAAAATCTTGTTAAAGGATTTACATTGTACTTACATTAGCAATTTTAAGATTTTAGTTATACTGTGGTAGGCACACCTATCCTTAAACATTTTGGCGTTGAGGGCAAGCTGTGTAAACAAAGCAACCAGAAGAAATTACATTCCCACTGGGTTATACAAGAGATAATGTATGAACATTTGTACATAAATTTTTGGATCCAAATAGTGGTGATTGGTATATGTAGTGATATCAAATTAAAGGGACACTGAACCTAAATATTTAATTGACTGATTCAGATAGAGCATGACATTAAATAGAATTATTAATTTACTCGTATTCTTTAAATGTTTGAATTCTCGAGCTATATTTTAAATGCAAGAATGTAATTTTATAGGGCAGGCCATTTTTGGTTATCAACTTTGGTTGTCCCTGCTGATTGATGGATACATTCATCCAACAATAAAGAAATGATGTACAGATTTTTTTGGAAAGAAAAAAAAAAAAGGCATTTCTTTGTTTCAATAAAGATAGCAAGAGAATGAAGAATAATTGATAAGAGTAGTAAATTATAAATTTGATTAACATTGCATGCTCTATTTGAATCACAAGAGAAACATTTTCATTCAGTGTACCTATAAGTATCTTATAATGTTGATTTTGAATGATACTTACAGCTGTGACTGGGAAGGACAATCCGACACCCAGGACAATGAAGGTTGAGACAGGGGGGAGGGATGGGATTGGGTTGGGGAGGGATGGGATTGGGTTGGGGAGGGATGGGCTGCTGCTCTGGGGTAGCCCGTAAAGCTGGGGAGTGGTGAGTTGGGGGCTGGGCAGCTGGGGTAGCTGTACGGGCCAAAAGACGGGGAGAGCGGCAAAGGGGGACGAAGGGGCGTTTTTTGGGAGGGACAGGATAGGAAAAATGGGAAGGGCCGGGAGGGTCTGTGGTCTGTGGAGGGGCAGGGGGCTGGGCAGGGGGCTGGGCATGGGACTGGGCAGGGGAATGGGCAGGGGGCTGGGCAGGGGGCTGGGCAGGGGACTGGGGAGGGGGCTGGGCAGGGGGCTGGGCAGGGGACTGGGCAGGGGACTGGGCAGGGGAGGAACAATGATGACCAGAAGAGGAGGATCCATCTGAAATAAATATTATGAATATATTAACATCTCATACATCATGAAATCCAATCAACGCATTTCAACTTGATTATGTTTGCAATATACTTCGAAGTGTGTTTGAATTTCTAAACAATGATGACATGAGGATATGGTATGCATATAGGCACTCAGATGAATATCAATGACTGTCTGCACAATTATAAAATTATTATTGTGGTTTGGCCTAGAATATGCATATGACATCATGATGGCATGAATTTCAAATCCAAATATTTAAACAAATCCAAGCATATCTTCATGCTGCCTGATATATAAAGGGGGCAGTAGTGTATTTTAACAGACAAATAATATTCCTTTTTAAAGTGCAAAAGCTGTAGACTTTGAATGTCTTCAATAAAATGATTTCCAATAAAGCAACATGTTGGAAACATGTTAGATATATTTCACATACCATCAGACTTCAAGGGAGCCTCTTCCTCCTCCGTCCCACATGTTAAATCAATCTCTGTAAAACATAACATGTTGTGTACACGTTAAGATCAGATATTATAACATATGTTACTGTTGCTCAAAGACACACATCAATGTTGCATTAAAGATATACACACCCAAAGTTATGATTTACATCATTTTGATGGAGCATACAAATGACATTATATTTGTTATTCTCAATGATTCACATTTTCAATTTATTGTTTGTATTAATTTTAAAATCATAAAAGCATAGTACATAGAACATTTAAGATTTCTCATGTGTGTATCACTTGATGATTGTTGTCAAAAATGAACATGGAAACAAACATATGCTATACATCTTCTGAATAACAAAGGTGTAGACTAAGAAAGTTTTAATTATTAATCTTTCAATATTCTAATAAAATTAATATATAATCAGAGGAGTAAATTATATGTTTGTTTCAAATGTTATGCTTCATCAGAATCATGCTCAAAATATTGATTACCAATACACCTTCAATGACATATAAATGAGTCAATGGACTTACCAGAACACTGCAAAGGCAGCTCTGTGTTGGTGCTGGATTCCTCTGGGCTCCCCACACCAACTCTCTCTATGAATGATATAGATATATATTAGTGAACACATTTGGGATAGCACTAAATCACATATGTATCGATTTATAAGAATAATCAACTTGAAAATGTGAAGAATAGAGCAGTCATTAGCAAAAAAAAATGCTTGATTGAATCAAGGGGATTCTGTCAAAAATGATGTATTGAACATATGTTTAATTTCTGACTATATTAGACATCAAACTCATCTCATACGATGTTATTGCATATCTAAATATACCCATTGATCAATGTTCTTAAAAGAATACACACAAACCACATTTTGAATAACAGCTGTTGACAAATATAAACAAAGACATGTGGCACATCGAGCCATTTGTGCAATGTACAGTAATCTTGTTTAGGACACAACACATATTGATCACAATAACAAACCAAATTGATTAGTACAAATATGTAATCATGGTGCTGTTAGAGTATGCTTATATCTATAAAGTAACTCCAACAGTGAATATGTGAATTATATATCAATATTGTCTAATCCAAAGAATGTAAGGATTAATGAATCTATTGTTTATTAAAGGGACACTGACATGATTTATTTCAATAATTGATTTCACTGTTCAAACTGTTCCAAATGATTTTACATTGACTCCTATTATAATTTTAATGTTGCTACATTTTAATCTTAAAGGCAGATAAGCAATATTGGATTCAATAAATATTGTTTGTTGAAGGTATCCACCAATCATCAATAAAAACCCAGGTTGGTCAACCAAAATTGAGCTGCAGATAAACGTACATTCTTGATTTTAAAATACATTTAGCAATAGAATATTTCACATATGATTATAGTATTATATTTAAATGTTGATTAATATTGCATGCTCTATCTGAATGACAACATTAATCATTTTAGCACAGTGTCCCTTTAATATAAAAATATATTGATTTGACAATGTTGGTGTTAATGAATTCTCTACTCCATATGTTGATGTAATGAATGGGATTGAGCATGCAATTCCAATCTAATATGTTATTTAAGGATATCCTAAGAATTATTTAATTTTCATCTATTAAAGGGACATGAAGCTCTAAATGTGTAATTGTATACTTTTGGAAACTATGTACTACTGTTATCTGAACACATGATTTTAACTTTTGACAAAATGACAATTTATGCATAAAAAAACAGCCGTATAATACCAGTAATGCATTGTTTAACCTAAACCAAAATCAATATGTTTTTAGAAGAACTAAAACAATAGACTGAACCAATGTAGCTCATAAAATGTTTAAACAAAACAATAAAATCACGTTTAAAAAACATTCAATGTAAAATTTAGTTGGCATGTCCCTTAAATGACGTGATCAATTTCAAAAATGGAATCTATATTTTTAAATTCAAAACATATGCAAAAGTGTGTGAATTTTTTAAAAATGTATACAAATAAGATTAAGCAATACACAAGGGAAGAATATAAATTGGACATTCAAAGTATCTTACATTAATATTAAGACATCCAGAATAGATGGGATATCTTAAATTCAATAAAAATTCAGAGTAGTCTTACAATGTAATCCTATATTGTTTATTTTGTTATTCTTATTTGTAAATATTTTAATAATCCATTTTGCAGATACATATAAATATTGAACAATGTGGATTTAGTATGTAATGTTCTGTCCATGTTTCTAAGACAAATGTCAATTAAAATGAGATATACCATACTGTGACAAGCCCTGGCTTGAGGATCCAGCACCAACATCCAGATCTGTAATATATCAAATGAGGATTGGATATCATTAATACAAATCATGCCATGTTTAAAATCTTTACATTATTAGCAAATCAATTAAAAACTATTAATCTTTTGGTAGTCCCATGAGTTAATTGTTTCCTCAATTAAATTCATAATAAATATATCCTGTACTCTTATTTTCAATCAGTTGTGTTGTTTACTTTTGCTTTAATTATTTTTTTTTGTTATTTCATTCTCATCAATTGATGGGCATATGTTATTATTTATTTTGATTCTGCTTTTATTTTTTATTATGTATAATATTGAAAATAAGAATACTGTATTCTTCACATATATAATAATTCACATTTCATTTTGACCAACATGTGTAAAGCAATGCCACTTACAGCAAACCCATGTTAACGTGTATGCGCAATTCCATTTTCGCGATCATTGCGCAATGATTCCAAGCGGAATTACGCATCCGTCATTTGACCAACATGTATAAAGCAATGCCACTTACAGCAAACCCATGTTAACGTGTATGCGCAATTCCTTTTTCGCGATCATTGTGCAATGATTCCAAGCGGAATTACGCATCCGTCATTTGACCAACATGTATCCAATGAAGTTGGATAGTTACCTGGTTCAGATTCTCTATCAGCTCCTCCCAGGCCACCGGACGGAGAAGCAGCTGCCCTGGCCCCCGGGTCAGGACTTTCCGATCCAGCAGCTGGGAGGGAAGAAGAGGAGGCCGAGGATGGCGAGGATCTGAATCTTTTGGGGACCCCGAGAGTGAGGAGCTCGCATAAAGTCACCTCATAAGGGAGTAGGTAGAGTTTCCGCGGGGCCTCTCTTTTGCCCCCTCTTTTACGGGCTTGTACCCACTCCCTTATGAGGTTGACTTTTTTTGTCAAGCGCAACCTCATATCTCCGAATCTCCTCATGATCTGATCATGGGTCCTCTGGACGCCACACACCAATTGAACCGCATTGGTGATAGACTCCCAGAGGGCCTTCTTAACAGGCGCATCTGTCGACCTCCTCTTGTTCCCAAACAGCTGGGGATAAAAGTCCTGGACGGCGTGGACCAGTGCAGCGCTCTCCTGCTTGGTAAACCTGGGAGGTTTCATGCCTGCCGAGATGTTTGTAGATAAAATATACCAGCAGGCATTAGAGAACTGACAAAGATGGCAACGTGTAATGGACTTTTATATGGTGAAGTAAACACCATGGGACAAGTTATCTGTACATCTGATTGGATACAAGTTTGAAATATTGTTAGAATGTCTGTGAGACCATCCTGACTCAAGTTGTGCTTGTGTGATGAACTCTGATTGGCCGTTCCTTAATGTTTCATATCTTAGCAACTTCCATACACATACCTCCTGGTGGTGCTGTTACTTCATTTTTCATGTAGAAGTATTTGTAACTCATGGGCCTGTCATGCGGATATGTGTGACGCAGATTTAATATCCGTAATCCGTTAAATATTAATGTTTAAATTCTCTTTAAAATCTAATACTGTCAGATTATTAAATGTTGTAGACATTTTTCGGTTTCATAACGGTCTGTTTCTTTAATACAAATACACATTTAATATTGTATGTCTTTATTGTTCATAAATCAGTTTGTTGACTTATTGTGAAGTATTGACATTGCTCTCTTAAATGTATTTATAATGCACATTGATTGTGTGCTATTGCGTGACATTAGACTCTAATGTTTAAAGATGCAAATCTGGTGTTTCAAGATCCGTTTCCCACGCAACATTTCTGAATGTTCAAATTCAGGTTATAATGTCAATTCATGAATTGGGAGTGATGCAGTAGGGATATGAAAATGTATAAGCTCAAAGTTCTTTTAAAAAAACATCCAACACCTAATAAGCTAAGATGATCACCATAAATAATAGAAGAAATCAAATATCTAAAATTTAAATATTACTAATTAAAAATAAATTAAAGTGTGGCACTGTACTCCAAGTATACAATATTTAGAAGATACAGCATCAATTCCTCAATACAATCAAAGAATGATAATACATTTACAAGCGATGAGTCATATTCTATGAGGTAAAGGTGAATAGTATTGGGGAACACAGTAAGGGCTGCAGTTGAGGCTTTTTATTTATTTTTATTTTTATTTATTTATTTATATTTGTTTTTCATTCTTTAAATTTTTATTACATTGGTTTAGATAGGAGCAGTAGAAAGTTTAAGTCTAAATATACACTATTCCCGAAGCACAGTATAAGGGGAACACACCTCAAGCACATTGAGATAAGGTAGTTAGAACACCTGATAAACCCACACCACATGATATAGTTAAGAATTTAGCACACAGAGAGATAGTTATATATTTCAATATCTTTTCACAATATTACACTATATAATATACACATTTTGTCAACACTATTATAGCAATAAATAACAATATTTTATATTTTTATATTTTTTAATCTATAGACATTTATCCTGGAGTAGATGTGCAACACTTAATTTTTCCACAGTTTGTCAAGATGATACAAATTTGTTCACAATAAGATACTAAGATGTCAGAGACTCACAAGAGGTTTAGTCACTAATATAAAACACAAAGTACTAGATAGAAACATAAAAATAAAAAATAACAATAAAAAATAAAAAATAAAAAATAAAAAGTAAAAAATAAAAAATAAAAAACAAAAAACAAATAATAAATAAAAATTAAAGGGGAATGAAAACAAAACAAAAATAATAGACATTAACATATAAAAGACCAGCAATAACAACCAAAATAGGAATAAAAATAAAAATAAATAAATAAGAGGAAATGAAATAATACAATACCAAATGAACAAAAAAGCGAATTAGGAGGAATTGTAGCGTTAATATAAGAAATCTGTATTTGGAAAAATAAAAGAGGAAATACGGTGCAACACAATACAATCGAATATAAATAGAATGCAAATACCAAGATAGATATGAAGCATTATTTGGTGGATCTGTTCACACGGGGGGATGTTTAGTGAATTTAATTTTATTCTCTTTTCCTCTCTCAACTAAAAATATCGGAAAAAATATCTGAAACATTCTATTAGATAAACAAGTAAAGAGATAAAGATCGTGTATAAGAATAGCATTTTTTATATTAATTTTGTTTTTTTATTGACATTTTTTCTTATAATTTTTATAATTTCTCTAAACATATTGGCTGGAAATGATTCTATAGACACTGTTGCGTAATTGCTTTACCAGTGTTACTTTTCGCAGCAACAACCTGAAACGTTTTGTTTTTTTCACATACAGCGCTTAGTCAGACAGAGACACTAATAGATACAAAATATATATACATTGTGATGTAGCTGTGTGAGGTCCGTAGCGCATGCGCGGACAAGCTGTGTGTGAGGAGACCAATACTGCAGTGTATTTGTCCTAATTAAGACTACAGGTGTGCTGTAACACAGGTAAGTATACGTAACAGGAAATGCTAAGTGTTTAAAAGAACTAAGGAATTCATTATGCTTTAGTCCCTGACGAAGTGCCTCCGGGCAGGAAACGCGTCGGACGTTTCATTCTTAGTGCTCCCTCCCGAGCAAACTTGTACCTAATTTGACTTTAAATAAAGTCGGTTTTTACATGCAAATCAGGCGGCTGATGTGTCTTCCTTGCAGCGGACCCATCAAACATTATCTATAATGTCAGTAACTTGGATAATCTGTTTATAGATGTTAAACTACAGGTTTGTTTGTTATTAGTAAATAAACCTCGAGCTTGTATTTGTCTGAACTGCTCATATATGTTATTGTGCAATGGCGTCTTTATTTTTAAATAGACATTACAAACAAACAATTGTATCAAATGATCTGTAGAGATAGAACATTTTTAGACTTTAAAATGTAACTCAATTTATCTTTGTATTTAGATATCCTCAACATAAGAAATTTAAATGCACATGGTTGAGCCAATCACATAAGGCATCTCTGTGCATCCACCAATCTTCATCTACTGAGCCTATCTCGATATGCTTTTCAAGCAAAGTATGTCAAGATAAGAAGAGAAGTAAATACACTCTTTAAATATCTTAAAGGGACACTGTCCAAACAAATGTAGCGTTCGTGATTCAGATTGAGCATGAAATGTTAAGCAACTTTATAATTTAATCCGATTCTCAAATGTTAAGAATTATCTTGTTATCTTTCTTTGCAAATCAATAATGATATTTTAGATTACGGACAATTTTGGCGAAAAAGCTGGGTTGTCCTTGATGATTGTTGGATAAATTAATCCACAAAAAAAAAAAATCTGTCCAGAGTACTGAAGCAAATAAATTATCAATGTAATGCCTTATTTTTAAAGTAATGATAGCAACATCACGAGGAACATTGATAATATGAGACAATTTATAAAGTTGCTTAAAATAGAATACTCGTTCTGAATGTATAAATCATTAATTTTTTAACTGTCTCCCTTTAAGTATATTTTGAGTTCATGTCCCTCTAAGGAGACATTTCACAATAATGCTTTAAAAATCATAAACCTAGGCACCTTCCTTTTGCAAAATTAGTATAACATATGAGTAAAGCATATTTAGATTAACTTCTGGATTGTTTTACACACTGACTGAAATATATATTGTAATGGATGTATTTCGCAGTCTTCAGCTTAGAGGGACATTAAGCTATATGTTATTTATGCTTTTTGGATAAGATTATAATATTTTAACAACTTAATATGTTTTGTTATTCAATCATTAGATTGTAATTATATATATTCTTGGATTAAATACATATCTACATAGGCTATTTTGAGGCTGATTGTTGGTTGCACATAGATGCCTTATGTAATTGACTAAGATATGTGCATTGATGTATCTTTTTCTAAGTATATTTAAAGACTGAATGTAATTCTATAGTACTTTCTAAATATGTTTAAATTCTTTTATGATTTTTTAAAATTCAATACACTATATACTTTGTGAATGTCCCTTTAAGGAACAAAACATTCGGAATGTTGATTTAACATTGTCGAAAGAAACTAAAGGGGAATGAAAATTATATATAGATATGTGATGTCTAACCCAAGAGGTAAGATTTTAAAAACTACATAATATGAATTACTATAGTTAAATGTCCCTTTAAATGACTCCACTAGAAAATAAAATCTATTAACATTGCATCCAATAACTAGCTTGTGCACAATATGAAGTTAAATGACCTACCATTTTTTAATTTATAAATTTAATAAAATAATGTTTTTAGATACCTAAGGAAGATACAAGATCTTATTAAATTAATTTTACATTCAACAACACTGTCACTTTAATGTAAGTGAACCACTTCCCCTTCTTAAAAGTGAAACTAAAAAATTTATGTCAAATTCTGACTACATATCCGAAATTATTTTAACATCTAAGATTTTCACAAGAAAAGCATCGATGGATCTCACTCCCCAATTAATTTAAAAAAGATAGTTTAATTTAATATTCTCTGAATCAGTGGATTTTCTAAAATTAATGCATAATTTGATCTTATGCATGTGCTTGTCAAATAGACAACTACCAGTCATGGGAGTCAAATTGTTTTTTATTGACAGATTATATGGATATTTATTATAATCTGTTCAAAAGAGGGTATTTAATAATAAAATGTTGATTATTACCATTTAAAAAAAAAAAGTTTTTTTAACAAAAACAAAAACAAAAAAATATTCCTGGAAGTCATCAGATGACAATCTGAAATTACAAAACAAAATTTTACAAAGTTAATACACACGTTGTAAAATATTCATAAAATACATTTACAATCATCTTGTGTCTATGCTCTAACTTTGTGCATAATTTTATCAAGATATTTATGAATTCAATTTTTTGATTAAAAACCAAACAAACCATACACCATTATATGATGTAATAAAAAGTAAATTTAAATATCAGAATTTCTAATTATACATAATAATGTATATCACATTTCAATAATAAATATATATGTATGCTGAACATAAATGTAATATTTCATGTCCATTCAAATACCTCTATATCAACTATAATATGTATTCCTTTTTCTGATTGTGATCCCTAAATATCTAATTATGAACAAAGTATGACTAATGTATGTAAGCTACTAATATTCTACATTCTTGCTGTGATTCTTAACTAGCATGCATTGGTAAACCAACCTGGATAATGCATGGTCTTTGAAAGTCAATTCAGGGGTAAACAGTTGATCTTCAATAGGTGTCTTATTCATCATTTCAAAAATAGAGGACTGTGAAATACCATCTAAAAATTAGAAAATAATCTAAGTGTCTGATTGTGATCCCTAAATATCTAATTAGGAACAAAGTATGACTAATGTATGTAAGCTACTTATATTCTACATTCTTGCTGTGATTCTTAACTAGCATGCATTGGTAAACCAACCTGGATAATGCATGGTCTTTGAAAGTCAATTCAGGGGTAAACAGTTGATCTTCAATAGGTGTCTTATTCATCATTTCAAAAATAGAGGACTGTGAAATACCATCTAAAAATTAGAAAATAATCTAAGTGTCTGATTGTGATCCCTAAATATCTAATTAGGAACAAAGTATGACTAATGTATGTAAGCTACTAATATTCTACATTCTTGCTGTGATTCTTAACTAGCATGCATTGGTAAACCAACCTGGATAATGCATGGTCTTCGAAAGTCAATTCAGGGGTAAACAGTTGATCTTCAATAGGTGTCTTATTCATCATTTCAAAAATAGAGGACTGTGAAATACCATCTAAAAATTAGAAAATAATCTAAGTGTCTGATTGTGATCCCTAAATATCTAATTAGGAACAAAGTATGACTAATGTATGTAAGCTACTAATATTCAACATTCTTGCTGTGATTCTTAACTAGCATGCATTGGTAAACCAACATGGATAATGCATGGTCTTTGAAAGTCAATTCAGGGGTAAACAGTTGATCTTCAATAGGTGTCTTATTCATCATTTCAAAAATAGAGGACTGTGAAATACCATCTAAAAATTAGAAAATAATCTAAGTGTCTGATTGTGATCCCTAAATATCTAATTAGGAACAAAGTATGACTAATGTATGTAAGCTACTAATATTCGACATTCTTGCTGTGATTCTTAACTAGCATGCATTGGTAAACCAACCTGGATAATGCATGGTCTTTGAAAGTCAATTCAGGGGTAAACAGTTGATCTTCAATAGCTGTCTTATTCATCATTTCAAAAATAGAGGACTGTGAAATACCATCTAAAAATTAGAAAATAATCTAAGTGTCTGATTGTGATCCCTAAATATCTAATTAGGAACAAAGTTTGACTAATGTATGTAAGCTACTAATATTCGACATTCTTGCTGTGATTCTTAACTAGCATGCATTGGTAAACCAACCTGGATAATGCATGGTCTTTGAAAGTCAATTCAGGGGTAAACAGTTGATCTTCAATAGGTGTCTTATTCATCATTTCAAAAATAGAGGACTGTGAAATACCATCTAAAAATTAGAAAATAATCTAAGTGTCTGATTGTGATCCCTAAATATCTAATTAGGAACAAAGTTTGACTAATGTATGTAAGCTACTAATATTCTACATTCTTGCTGTGATTCTTAACTAGCATGCATTGGTAAACCAACCTGGATAATGCATGGTCTTTGAAAGTCAATTCAGGGGTAAACAGTTGATATTCAATAGGTGTCTTATTCATCATTTCAAAAATAGAGGACTGTGAAATACCATCTAAAAATTAGAAAATAATCTAAGTGTCTCCAATAGGATGCCTCCACAGCCTTATTCTATCAAATAGTTGGCACTTACCATGTGAACATGTCTTTGTATGGTTTTCAATGTCAGCAGATTTGAAAGATAATGCCAGACATGATCCCATTGGTATTCTTCAATTTCAATCTTGTCTTTTTCCAATGTCAGTCTGGGAATTCTTCACTGTCATTCTTCGAATTCTTCCCTTTCAGTCTTTACATGAAGTCATCTCCCTAATGGCATAATTTTTTTTTTTAAATTACTACTACAAGTGTGTGAATCAGTTCTGTACCCCTCTCCCACCCCCCATTTCTTACTCAATTTCTGTCACTAGCTTACTAAGCATGTGTAGCATCTTGTGTTACGTTCTATAAAGTGTGAAGATGAGTCATATTGAGCAGAACGAACCTCTAATGTGTGACATTGAACCATAGTCATGCTAGAGGATAGTTATGCTAGAGGATCCCTTTCTGAGTATTTAAATTTTAAGTAATGTGTAAACTAAATACTAGTTTAGAAAATGTATGCCATATGATGTATTTGTGTACAATTCATGCCAGCAACAGTCCATACATTTATACTTACCAGATGATGTCCTCTTTAAAAACCAGGTGGCAAAGACTCGCTACAGGACCCAATGACCAGAGCATCACCTATATTAATAAATGAAACACATTTATAGCATTTGATGAACAATCCTAACATGTTTGCACAATTCTCTACTTGTCATTTCCCTAGAGTTCACATCTATTGACAATACTCCAGTCTAACTTCTATTATTTACCGTCTAAAGTGGCGGTTGATGATGTCTGCTCTGACATTGAGCCCCTCGTCCCGGAATGGCCCCTCTAGAACAGGATCATCCTCCTCATCTCTGAGGAGGTTTTGGTGCACCGGGATGCCCTGCAGTATCCCAGCCCGCTGTGCAATATTATGCAGGACACTACAGGCTATAACGATCTTAGCCACCTTCTTTGGGTTGTACTGGAGGGCTCCTCCCGACCTGTCCAGGCACCTGAACCTCATCTTCAGGAGCCCGAACATTCGTTCAACCACCGCCCTTGTTCTCTTATGAGCCCTATTGTAGCGCTCCTCAGACACATCAGTCAGGCTACGCAAGGGGGTAATAAGCCAAGGCCGGCTCATGTACCCAGAATCACCTATAAATTATGAACAGAACATAATTCAAAATGAATCCTCAAAAAAGTATTTGGAGTCCAATAAAAGTTTTTGTACACGATAATCCACTAACAAATGTTTATTTTTTAAAAGAATAATCTAGTTCAATATTATTCTCTATCTTCCCATTTCAGCTAAGACATGCTACATATGCGTATTTCTCCAAAACCAGACCTTGTGTAAAATGCCAACTAAATGGTTACATTGCATTCTCTATCTGAGCATTTAAGGTAAGACATGCTACATATCTGCATTGAACTAAAATTAGACATTAGCGGAAAGAGACAATGACATGGTTAAATTGCATTAGCTAATATCTTCCCATTTCAGCTAAGACATGCTACATATGCATATTTCTCCTAAACCAGACCTTGTGTAAAATGCCAACTAAATGGTTACATTGCATTCTCTATCTGAGCATTTAAGGTAAGACATGCTACATATCTGCATTGAACTAAAATTAGACATTAGCGGAAAGAGACAATGACATGGTTAAATTGCATTAGCTAATATCTTCCCATTTCAGCTAAGACATGCTACATATGCGTATTTCTCCTAAACCAAACCTTGTGTAAAATGGCAACTAAATGGTTACATTGCATTCTCTATCTGAGCATTTAAGGTAAGACATGCTACATATCTGCATTGAACTAAAACTAGACATTTGCGGAAATAAAAAAACATGGTTAAATTGCATCCTAGAGCTGAACATTACGCTAACATTTTAAAACTACAGTGGCAATTGTCAAACTAATTAACCATGTTGTGCACAAATACTCACCAACGAGATAACCAGGGGGCATTTGTCTTTCCTCAAACGGTCTCCACAGGGACGACTGAGCGAGGATGCGGGCATCATGACAAGCTCCTCCAAAATTCGCACACACGTGCATAATCCTCATCTGTGCGTCACAAACATACTGCACGTTGAGGTTATGAAAATGTTTGTGATTTCTGAAGGGCAAGTCATCAATTGAAGCAGGCAGCGCAATGTGGGTACAATCTATGGCTCCCAAGACATTGGGCAATTGAGCAATAGCAAAGAATTCCCGCTTCAGGCGCCTCCAATCACCATCATTCTGTGGGAATCCTATGTATTGCTTACTGATACGTACCATGGCGTGCAGAAAGTTATCAAACACCACAGAGAATGTACCTTGAGACAGGCCATGCATGTACATTTCTCCGGATTGAAAACTCCCGGAGGCCAGGACGTATAGACAACTTAGCATCTTACTCATGGCGGGAACAGCAGTCCTTATTCTTATACATGGCTCCAAATGAGGTTTAAGAAGATCGTAAAGGCCAATGAGCTGTTCGCGATTGAGCCGATACTTATCATAAACCTCAAAGTCGCTCATGTTTTCCAAGGTGGGTCTCACCCTGTAGACACGAGGACCTCGAACCAGACGACCCCTTCGTCTCAGTCTGAGCCGCCGAGGCTGCCTGATTCGATCAACAGCTAGTTCGCCAATAGCAGCACCAGCAGTGTCTACCATGTCATCGTCATCCATCTTTCAGAACAGCGTAACAAGGTATGCACTTGATCTGATGTAGATCACAAGTGATGCTTTGGCCATGTTGTTTGGGGGATTTATAGTACAATTAGTCCAATGGTAGTGAGTTTGTAATGATTGCTAATTGTATTCACTTGTTTGTATGTGAGCAGCGCGAATGCTTTCAAAGTGGGCGTTTTTTTTTGTTTGCTGAAATGTTGGTTTCCCCCAATGAATCTCAATGTGAAAGTGTCAAATATCACACATACAGTGCATGTTTGTAATGTTTGATCATATGCGTAATCAATATTTATTAAACGCGATCTTATAGTAACAAGCACACGTCCAGGCTAACATGAATGAAAGTGCATAGTTGTGTATAATGTGCATCGAATGTGATCTATCAATGTTGCTGCAATATTGTTTGTAAACGATAAAGTAACAGCTGCGTCCCTTTAAAATCGCAATAATAATTCTGAACTTCCCGTCTGCCATCTGTAGTATTGTATATATAAGTGATTGCCGAGCTGTCAATATTGTATGCGTCCCATTCAAATCTCAATAATACTGAATAACTTTCGGCTGTCATCTGTAGTATTGTATATATAAGTGATTGCCGATCTGTCAATATTGTATGCGTCCCTTTAAAATCGCAATAATAATTCCGAACTTCCCGTCTGCCATCTGTAGTATTGTATATATAAGTGATTGCTGAGCTGTCAATATTGTATGCGTCCCATTCAAATCTCAATAATACTGAATAACTTCCGGCTGTCATTTGTAGTATTGTATATATAAGTGATTGCCGAGCTGTCAATATTGTATGCGTCCCTTTAAAATCGCAATAATAATTCAGAACTTCCCGTCTGCCATCTGTAGTATTGTATATATAAGTGATTGCCGAGCTGTCAATATTGTATGCGTCCCTTTAAAATCGCAATAATAATTCCGAACTTCCTGTCTGCCATCTGTAGTATTGTTAATATAAGTGATTGCCGAGCTGTCAATATTGTATGCGTCCCATTCAAATCTCAATAATACTGAATAACTTCCGGCTGTCATCTGTAGTATTGTATATATAAGTGATTGCCGAGCTGTCAATATTGTATGCGTCCCTTTAAAATCGCAATAATAATTCCGAACTTCCCGTCTGCCATCTGTAGTATTGTATATATAAGTGATTGCCGAGCTGTCAATATTGTATGCGTCCCATTCAAATCTCAATAATACTGAATAACTTTCGGCTGTCATCTGTAGTATTGTATATATAAGTGATTGCCGATCTGTCAATATTGTATGCGTCCCTTTAAAATCGCAATAATAATTCCGAACTTCCCGTCTGCCATCTGTAGTATTGTATATATAAGTGATTGCTGAGCTGTCAATATTGTATGCGTCCCATTCAAATCTCAATAATACTGAATAACTTCCGGCTGTCATTTGTAGTATTGTATATATAAGTGATTGCCGAGCTGTCAATATTGTATGCGTCCCTTTAAAATCGCAATAATAATTCCGAACTTCCCGTCTGCCATCTGTAGTATTGTATATATAAGTGATTGGCGAGCTGTCAATATTGTATGCGTCCCTTTAAAATCGCAATAATAATTCCGAACTTCCCGTCTGCCATCTGTAGTATTGTATATATAAGTGATTGCCGAGCTGTCAATATTGTATGCGTCCCATTCAAATCTCAATAATACTGAATAACTTCCGGCTGTCATCTGTAGTATTGTATATATAAGTGATTGCGAAGCTGTCAATATTGTATGCGTCCCATTCAAATGGCACTAATACTGAATAACTTCCGGCTGTCATCTGTAGTATTATATATATAAGTGATTTGCGATCTGACAATATTTCTTAATTGTCCCATTCAAATCGCCCTAATAATGCTGTTCCAAACTGTTGTTTACGTATATGTTGTATTGTAGAATTGAGTGTTAAATTTCTGAAAGGGGCGGTACAGTCGTGAATCTGTAATGTGTATGGTTGAATCTTCTAATGACGTCATCATATTATTAACCTGCCTATGTAGTTCTGAAATCCTCATTGTGTTGTTGTATTGTACTACATTGTTATTGTGTGCTGAATAAAATCTAAATGTGTGCTTTGTGGTTGCGTGATGCGTGTTATGTACATATACGTATATATTGTGATTGTGTCCCACATATGCTGACTTCTATATAGCGGTCTGACATTGTTGTTCCTTCCCATAAAGTGACATCTGTAATCTTGTGTAATGATGTTCTTCTTGTACGTAATTCCTAATGGTTTATTGTGATGGAATCATGATGTTAAAAGTACATTAAAATCCATATGTTCTGTTTTGTGATTCCTAGAGGGAACGTAATGTGTTTTTCCCCCATCATTTGAATGCACATGTATGAGTGAATGCTAAAAGTAATGTATGTGCATCCATGACTGATCATGTGTTAAGCCTATGTAGATATGCTGTTGCTGCAAGCATATGAGTTGAATAAATGAAATGCAATAATAAAGGTATATGAGAGGTGTTTCCCATTGCGTACTGTTTGTGAATCCTGAAATGTTGTAATTTTTTTTGTGTCCGTTTAAATGTGATTTTATTAGTAAAAATGTTTGTTACTAGTGATGTTGATTTGTAGTTGATGTAATGTAAAAGTATGAAACAATTTAATGCTGTTGTGAATTTTCAATAAGTAAAATCCATAAGTCCACCATAGGGAAATAGGCATTTCTTGATCTATTTGTCATAGCTGGGTCTAACGCAGAAAAGCATGTATTTTTTTCCTATTTCTAGCGCTGGTATTTGGAGTTTTTTTGTCTACGCTATTTGCGTGCATTAGGGAAATCTGTCTGTCGCGTGCACGAAGTCAATGGAGGCTCCAAATTTTTTTTTTTTTTCAAAGACTGGTTTTCCTCGTAAAGTGAGTGACGTCATGAGCTTGTGTGAAAAAGTAACTAAATCGTGTTCATTTTGTAATAAATAACTTTTTTGTGTATGTAATGTGTTGTATATTGTTTGTATGCATCGATGAGTGTATGTTTGTGATAATCTTATTGGTTATATGTAGGTATATGAGGGTCTTTTCCCGTGTGTCAATGTAAGTCAATGGCAAAATGGATTTGTGTTGTTTTTTTTCTAACACCCGAGATCTCGCAACTTTGATCCTTTATATTTTGATGAAAAATTATTAAATCTGAAAAATAAATATAGTGTAGTGTTTGTATGAATGTAAGTGTACTTTGTGTAATATTTGTTTTGTGATTCGTGGATGTTTATATTGTCGATAGATGTTAACTACTGGGTCAGAGCTGTCGGTTGAGATTTGTGCGTTGGGTGATTTTTGAGTGTCGGTAACTAAACTCTAAATACCAGAGTCCGTAAAAAACAAGCGTTAGGAGCCTCTAACGCTGGTTTTGACGGCTACCGCCAAACTCTAAATCTAGGCCTTAGGGATCTGTAAGCAGGATGGTTCACAATCTGTAGTAGCATAACGCTATTATAATACTAGATCAACAATGTCACCTTGTTGTACTTAATGTGCACCACTCCTTCTATACTCTTATCTCAACTATTACGCCGAGCCTTCATTTTGGCTCTTTAAGCTAAGCCAAATTACAACCCCATGTTCATTTTTTATTTTTTTGTTCTAAAGCTTAACATGGCTTCTCCTAGTTGGAGGATACTTTTGCACAAGTTTATAACCAAAATATTTCTTTTCTATATTGTTCGTATATGTTTTGTTTCTCCTCTAGGACAATGGACCCTCTCTTCTTCCTACTCTTCTTTACTTTCTGACCCTACCCTTCTGCTACCCAATACTCCCCTCACCGAGGCAGAACTTGCAAGGCCACATTTTAATGCATGTACCCCTTACATCTCAATGCCACATACTTTTCCAGATGCAAACATATCAAACTCCTTCTAGACTATATCTCCCATCACTCCTTCTAGACTATATCTCCCATCCTTTTCTTTTAAACTATAAGCGTCCACATAGCCCAGCATACATTTGTAATAATAAATAAAAATGCAAAATGGCTCAACTCCTCTACAAATGATATATAGCCCTAAAATGTTCTGTAAATGTAGGGATGACATTATTTTTATTCAGTAAATGCATTTCTGTAATGCCACAGCCCCCAGGTGCACGTCCAGCACATATCCAACCAGTTTTTTTTCTATTCCTGCACTGACAAGGGTGGGTATATTATTAAACAGGAAGCTCTCTTTCCAACCTACCTTGTGGAGTCTAGATAACAAGGGTAGATTACTTATCCTAACAGGACTTCTTTTTAATTGCCTGGTCACCTTGATAAATGTTTATGCACCTTATGTTAGATATGCAGCGTTCTTTCGTAAAGTAGTGAATAAAATCTTACCATAGTGAAGGGCACAGTAATACTGGCAGGATATTAGAACGCTGCCTTTGAACCCCATTGGGATTGCTCCCTGGGACATAGTACTACACTGTGTGCAGAATTATTAGGCAAATGAGTATTTTGACCACATCATCCTCTTTATGCATGTTGTCTTACTCCAAGCTGTATAGGCTCGAAAGCCTACTACCAATTAAGCATATTAGGTGATGTGCATCTCTGTAATGAGAAGGGGTGTGGCCTAATGACATCAAAACCCTATATCAGGTGTGCATAATTCTTAGGCAACTTCCTTTCCTTTGGCAAAATGGGTCAAAAGAAGGACTTGACAGGCAAGTCAAAAATATTGAGATATCTTGCAGAGGGATGCAGCACTCTTAAAATTGCAAAGCTTCTGAAGTGTGATCATCGAACAATCAAGCGTTTCATTCAAAATAGTCAACAGGGTCGCAAGAAGCGTGTGGAAAAACCAAGGCGCAAAATAACTGCCCATGAACTGAGAAAAGTCAAGCGTGCAGCTGCCAAGATGCCACTTGCCACCAGTTTGGCCATATTTCAGAGCTGCATCACTGGAGTGCCCAAAAGCACAAGGTGTGCAATACTCAGAGACATGGCCAAGGTAAGAAAGGCTGAAAGACGACCACCACTGAACAAGACACACAAGCTGAAACGTCAAGACTGGGCCAAGAAATATCTCAAGACTGATTTTTCTAAGGTTTTATGGACTGATGAAATGAGAGTGAGTCTTGATGGGCCAGATGGATGGGCCCGTGGCTGGATTGGTAAAGGGCAGAGAGCTCCAGTCCAACTCAGACGCCCGCAAGGTGGAGGCGGAGTACTGATTTGGGCTGGTATCATCAAAGATGAGCTTGTGGGGCCTTTTCGGGTTGAGGATGGAGTCAAGCTCAACCCCCAGTCCTACTGCCAGTTTCTGGAAGACACCTTCTTCAAGCAGTGGTACAGGAAGAAGTCTGCATTCTTCAAGAAAAACATGATTTTTATGCAGGACAATGCTCCATCACACGCGTCCAAGTACTCCACAGCGTGGCTGGCAAGAAAGGGTATAAAAGAAGAAAATCTAATGACATGGCCTCCTTGTTCACCTGATCTGAACCCCATTGAGAACCTGTGGTCCATCATCAAATGTGAGATTTACAAGGAGGGAAAACAGTACACCTCTCTGAACAGTGTCTGGGAGGCTGTGGTAGCTGCTGCACGCAATGTTGATGGTGAACAGATCAAAACACTGACAGAATCCATGGATGGCAGGCTTTTGAGTGTCCTTGCAAAGAAAGGTGGCTATATTGGTCACTCATTTGTTTTTGTTTTGTTTTTGAATGTCAGAAATGTATATTTGTGAATGTTGAGATGTTATATTGGTTTCACTGGTAAAAATAAATAATTGAAATGGGTATATATTTGTTTTTTGTTAAGTTGCCTAATTATTATGCACAGTAATAGTCACCTGCACACACAGATATCCCCCTAAAATAGCTATAACTAAAAACAAACTAAAAACTACTTCCAAAAATATTCAGCTTTGATATTAATGAGTTTTTTGGGTTCATTGAGAACATGGTTGTTGTTCAATAATAAAATTAATCCTCAAAAATACAACTTGCCTAATAATTCTGCACTCCCTGTATACCAGCCTCTTCATTATAGTGTATATCTTCCAAATTCAAGAATCTATCATTAATTCACAGCTAGCGAGTACTAACACCAGAGAGTTTACCTTTTACTTAGGAAGACATATTCAAGGTTAGATTATCTCTTTATTGATCAATTAAGTTTGCACTTGGTAAAATCTTCGACTATCCAAAGTACACCACTGTCTCAGTACATGTGGCGGTTAGATGAGGCACTCCTAAAAAAAACCTGATAATTACAGAAAAAGTTGCTAAATCTATTGAGAAATACTTCACTTTTAACTAAATCTCTATCTGTAGTGAATTTTTAAAGCAGAAAGCTTTCCTTAAAAAACAAACAACCAGTCCAAATACCAGACCCTATTGCACAAACTACACAAATCAGAAACCCAACATAAGACTCCACCTTAATAACCTTCTACAAAAAAAAGCCCAAAATAAAGCGCTTCACCTTAAAAAACTGTAAATTTCAGAGGGTTACAAAACAGGGACTTTGCTAGCCAGAGCATTGAAGCAGAAAACATATAGGTCTCTATTTATCAAGCTGTCTACTTTCTAGCATTCGCCGGCCCTAATACGCTTGCCTAAGCTCGCTTAACATCGCTGCAGCAGACCTGAATGCGTTCGTCAAATTTATCAAGAAAGCTGTCAAAAAGCTGCGTTGTTAACTGACAGTCATCGATCTCGCTGCTCATCAGCTTATTCGCAGCTTTCTTGCTAGCCTGTCACTAAGCACCCACACTATACTATACTGTTTACCCCCTATACCGCAGCTCCCGGAGCCCCCCGCAACTAAATAAAGTTATTAACCCCTAAACCGCCGCAACCGGACTCAGCCCCAACTATAATACATATATTAACCCCTAAACCGCTGCTCCCGGACCCCGCGGCAACTATAATAAATATATTAACCCCTAAATCGCTGCTCCCGGACCCTGCCGCCACCTACATTATACCTATTAACCCCTAATTTGCCGCCCCCTATACCGCCGCCACCTACATAAAGTTATTACCCCTATCCTGCTGATCCCGGACCCTGCCGCAAATAAATAAAATGTTTAACCCCTAAACCGCCTCTCCCGGAGCCCACCGCCACCTACATTACATTTATTAACCCCTAATCTGCCCCCCCTACACCGCCGCCACCTACATTATATCTATTAACCCCTAAACCTAAGTCTAACTCTAACCCTAACACCCCCCTAACTTAAATATTATTTAAATTAATCTAATTAAATATTCCTATAATAAAATAAATTATTCCTATTTAAAACTAAATACTTACCTATAAAATAAACCCTAAGATAGCTACAATATAATTAATAGTTACATTGTAGCTATTTTAGGGTTTATATTTATTTTACAGGTAACTTTGTATTTATTTTAACTAGGTACAATGGTTATTAAATAGTTATTAACTATTTAATAGCTACCTAGTTAAAATAGCTACAAATTTACCTGTAAAATAAATCCTAACCTAAGTTACAATTACACCTAACACTATACTACCATTAAATAAATTAAATTAATTAAATACAATTACCTACAATTACATAAAAATAACTAAAATTAACTAAAGTACAAAAAACCCCCTCTAAATTACAGAAAATAAAAAAAAATTACAAGAAGTTTAAACTAATTACACCTAATTTTAACCCCCTAATAAAATAAAAAATCCCCCCAAAATAATAAAGTTCCCTACCCTATACTAAATTACAAATAGCCCTTAAAATGGCTTTTTGCGGGGCATTGCCCCAAAGTAATCAGCTCTTTTACCTGTAAAAAAATAAATACACCCCCCCCAACATTAAAACCCACCACCCACACCCAACCTTACTCTAAAACCCACCCAAACACTCCTTAAAAAAACCTAACACTACCCCCCTGAAGATCTCCCTACCTTGAGCCGTCTTCACCCAGCTGGGCCTAAGTCCTCAACGAATCCGGGCGAAGTGGTCCTTCGGATGGGCAGAAGTCTTCATCCAATCCGGCGAGAAGAGGTCCTCCAGATGGGCAGAAGTCTTCATCCAAGTGGCATCTTCTATCTTCTTCCATCCGACGAGGAGTGGCACCATCTTGAAGACATCCGACGCGGAGCATCCTTCCTGGCCGACGACTAAACGACGAATGACGGTTCCTTTAAATGACGTCATCGGAATTAAGGTAGGAAAAATCTGATTGGCTGATTAAATCAGCCAATCGGATTGAAGTTCAATCCGATTGGCTGATCCAATCAGCCAATAGGATTGACCTCGCATTCTATTGGCTGTTCCGCAAGGATCAGCCAATCGGATTGAACTTCAATCCGATTGGCTGATTTCATCAGCCAATCTGATTTTTCCTACCTTAATTCCGATTGGCTGATAGAATCCTATCAGCCAATCGGAATTCAAGGGACGCCATCTTGGATGACGTCATTTAAAGGAACCGTCATTCGTCATTTAGTCATCGGCCAGGAAGGATGCTCCACGTCGGATGTCTTCAAGATGGTGCCGCTTCTCGTCGGATGAAAGAAGATAGAAGATGCCGCTTGGATGAAGACTTCTGCCCATCTGGAGGACCTCTTCTGGCCAGATTGAAAGAAGACTTCTGCCCATCTGGAGGACCACTTCGCCCGGATTCGTTGAGGACTTAGGCCTGGCTGGGTGAAGACGGCTCAAGGTAGGGAGATCTTCAGGGGGGTAGTGTTAGGTTTTTTTAAGGGGGTTTGGGTGGGTTTTAGAGTAAGGTTGGGTGTGGGTGGTGGGTTTTAATGTTGGGGGGGTGAATTTATTTTTTTACAGGTAAAAGAGCTGATTACTTTGGGGCAATGCCCTGCAAAAAGTCCTTTTAAGGGCTATTTGTAATTTAGTATAGGGTAGGGAATTTTATTATTTTGGGGGGATTTTTTATTTTATTAGGGGGCTTAGATTAGGTGTAATTAGTTTAAACTTCATGTAATTTTTTATTTTCTGTAATTTAGAGTTGTTTTTTTTTGTACTTTAGTTAATTTTAGTTATTTTTATTTAATTGAAGGTAATTGTATTTAATTGATTTAATTTATTTAATTGTAGTATAGTGTTAGGTGTAATTGTAACTTAGGTTAGGATTTATTTTACAGGTAAATTTGTAGTTATTTTAACTAGGTAGCTATTAAATAGTTAATAACTATTTAATAGCTATTGTACCTAGTTAAAATAAATACAAAGTTGCCTGTAAAATAAATATAAACCCTAAGCTAGCTACAATGTAACTATTAGTTATATTGTAGCTATCTTAGGGTTTATTTTATAGGTAAGTAA
Organism: Bombina bombina; assembly: GCF_027579735.1. Lineage (NCBI taxonomy): Eukaryota > Metazoa > Chordata > Amphibia > Anura > Bombinatoridae > Bombina > Bombina bombina. The sequence continues at coordinate 914,525,321 of NC_069503.1, forward strand.
TTAGTTTTAAATAGGAATAATTTATTTAATTATAGGAATATTTATTTAGATTAATTTAAATGATATTTAAGTTAGGGGGGTGTTAGGGTTAGACTTAGGTTTAGGGGTTAATAGATATAATGTAGGTGGCGGTGGTGTAGGGGGGGGCAGATTAGGGGTTAATAAATGTAATGTAGGTGGCGGTGGGCTCCGGGGAGGCGGTTTAGGGGTTAAACAATTAATTTATTTGCGGCGGGGTCCAGGATCAGCAGGATAGGGGTTAATAACTTTATGTAGGTGGCGGCGGTATAGGGGGCGGCAGATTAGGGGTTAATAGGTATAATGTAGGTGGCGGTGGGGTCCGGGAGCGGCGGTTTAGGGGTTAATAAATTTATTATAGTTGTGGCGGGGTCCGGGAGCGGCGGTTTAGGGGTTAAACATTTTATTTAGTTGCGGCGGGGTCCAGGAGCGGCGGTTTAGGGGTTAAACATTTTATTTAGTTGTGGCGGGGTCCGGGAGCAGCAGTTTAGGGGTTAATATGTATAATGTAGGTGGCGGCGGTGTCGGGGCAGCGGTTTAGGGGTTAATAAATATAAAGTAGGTGGCGGCGGTATAGGAGTGGGCAGATTAGGGGTGTTTAGACTCGGGGTACATGTTAAGGTGTTAGGTGTAGACATTTCCCATGTCAGATTAGGGGTTAATAGGTATAATGTAGGTGGCGGTGGGGTCCGGGAGCGGCGGTTTAGGGGTTAATACATTTATTATAGTTGCGGCGGGGTCCGGGAGCGGCGGTTTAGGGGTTAAATATTTTATTTAGTTGTGGCGGGGTCCGGGAGCGGCAGTTTAGGGGTTAATACGTATAATGTAGGTGGCGGCAGTGTCGGGCGGCGGTTTAGGGGTTAATAAATATAAAGTAGGTGGTGGCGGTTTAGGGGGGCAGATTAGGGGTGTTTAGACTCGGGGTACATGTTAAGGTGTTAGGTGTAGACATTTCCCATAGGAATCAATGGGATATCGGGCGGCAGCGAACATGAGCTTTCGCTGCTTTCACACTCCCATTGATTCCTATGGGATCCGCCGCCTCCAGGGCGGCGGATTGAAAACCAGGTACGCTGGGCCGGAATAGTGGCGAGCGTACCTGGTTGTTCTTTGATAACTGCCAAAAGTAGTCAGATTGTGCCGAACTTGCGTTCAGAACATCTGGAGTGACATAACCATTGATCTGTGTCGGACTGAGTCCGGTGGATCGTATATTACGTCACTAGATTCTACTTTTGCCGGTCTGTAGGGCTTGATAACTATGGCGAATCAGCCTTGCCACAAATACGCTGCGGCATTCCAGCGTATTTGCGGTTGATGGCTTGATAAATAGAGGCCATATAGGGTCAGATTACAAGTCGCGTGACAAATCTAAATTTACCATTAGCGAAAACAACACTAGCGATATGGTTTTGTGATTCTTGGGATCTGCTCATATTACAAGTTGAAAAAAATAATGGCTAGATTATGAGTTTTGCGTTAGGCTTAAAAAGCAGCGTTGGCTGGTCCTAGCGCTGCTTTTTAATGCCCGCTGGTATTACAAGTCTTGCAGGTACAGGTGTACCGCTCACTTTTTTGGCCAGACTTGGAAATACCGCAAATACACTTACGTAAATTGCGTATCCTATTTTTTCAATCAGACTTGCATAGCGCCGGTATTACGAGTCTGCCAAAAAGTGAGCGGTAGACCATCTCCTGTCAAGACTGGTACGCATTTTAAAGTCAGTAGTTAAGAGTTTTACACTACAACGCCGTAGCATAAAACTCTTAACTAAAGTGCTAAAAATACACTAACACCAATAAACTACCTATTAACCCCTAAATTGAGGCCCTCCCGCATCGCAAACACTAAAATAAAAATTGTAAACCCTAATCTGCCGAACCGGACATCGCCGCCACAATAATAATAATATTAACCCCTAAACCGCGGCACTCCAGCTTAGCAAACATTAGTTAAATATTATTAACCCCTAATCTGCCGGCCCTAACATCGCCGCCACCTACCTACATTTATTAACACCTAATCTGCCGCCCCCAACGTCGCCGCCACTATATTAAAGTTATTAACCCCTAAGTCTAACCCTAACCATAACACCCCCTAACTTAAATATAATTAAAATAAATCTAAATAAATATTCCTATCATTAACTAAATAATTCCTATTTAAAACTAAATACTTACCTAGAAAATAAACCCTAAGATAGCTACAATATAACTAATAGTTACATTGTAGCTAGCTTAGGGTTTATTTTTATTTTACAGACAAGTTTGTATTTATTTTAACTAGGTAGAATAGTTACTAAATAGTTATTAACTATTTAATACCTACCTAGCTAAAATAAATACGTTATCCGGAAAAAAAAAACTTAAGTTACAATTACACCTAACACTACACTATAATTAAATTAATTCCCTAAATTAAATACAATTAAATAAAATTATCTAAAGTACAAAAACAAACAAACACTAAATTACAGAAAATAATAAACAAATTACAAGATTTTTAAACTAATTACACCTAATCTAATATCCCTAACAAAATAAAAAAGCCCCCCCAAAATAACAAAAAAACCCTACCCTACACTAAATTACAAATAGCCCTTAAAAGGGCCTTTTGGGGGGCATTGTCCCAAAGTAATCAGCTCTTTTACCTGTAAAAAAAAATTCAAATCCCCCCCAACCTTAAAACCCACCACCCAGACAACCAACCCTACTCTAAAACCCACCCAATAACTCCTTAAAAAACCTAACACTAACCCCTTGAAGATAACCTTACCGGGAGAAGTCTTCATCCAAGCCAGGTGAAGTGGTCCTCCAGACGGGCAGACGTCTTCATCCAGACAGCACCTTCTATCTTCATCCATCCGGCGCGGAGCGGGTCCATCTTCAAGACATCCGACGCGGAGCATCCTCTTCATCCTACGGCTAAGACTGAATTAAGGTTCCTTTAAATGATGTCATCCAAGATGGCGTCCCTTCAATTCCGATTTGCTGATAGAATTCTATCAGCCAATCGGAATTAAGGTAGAAAAAATCCTATTGGCTGATGCAATCAGATTGGAACAGCCAATAGAATGCCAGCTCAATCCTATTGGCTGATTGCATCAGCCAATAGGATTTTTTATACCTTAATTCCGATTGGCGGATAGAATTCTATCATCCAATCGGAATTGAAGGGATGCCATCTTGGATGACGTCATTTAAAGGAACCTTCATTCAGTCTTAGCCATTGGATGAAGAGGATGCTCTTCGTCAGATGTCTTGAAGATGGACCCGCTCCGTGCCGGATGGATGAAAATAGAAGATGCCGTCTGGATGAAGACTTCTGTCCGTCTGGAGGACCACTTCGCTCGGCTTGGATGAAGACTTCTCCCAGCTTCATTGAGGACTTTGGCCCAATTGGATGAAGACTAATCCCGGTAAGGTGATCTTCAAGGGGTTAGTGTTAGGTTTTTTTAAGGGGGTATTGGGTGGGTTTTAGAATAGGGTTGGTTGTGTGGGTTTTGGGTTTTAATGTTGGGGGGATTTGTAATTTTTTTTACAGGTAAAAGAGCTGATTACTTTGGGGCAATGCCCTGCAAAAGGCCTTTTTAAGGGCTATTTGTAATTTAGTGTAGGGTAGGGCTTTTTTATTTTGGGGGGCTTTTTTATTTTGTTAGGGGGATTAGATTAGGTGTAATTAGTTTAAAAATGTTGTAATTTGTTTATTATTTTCTGTAATTTAGTGGGGTTTTTTTTGTATTTTAGATAATTTTATTTAATTGTATTTAATTGTATTTAATTTAGGGAAATAATTTAATTATAGTGTAGTGTTAGGTGTAATTGTAACTTAGGTTAGGTTTTATTTTACAGATAACTTTGTATTTATTTTAGCAAGGTAGTTATTAAATAGTTAACTATTTAATAACTATTCTACCTAGTTAAAATAAATACAAACTTGCCTGTAAAATAAAAATAAATCCTAAAATAGCTACAATGTAACTATTAGTTATATTGTAGCTAGCTTAGGGTTTATTTTATAGTTAAGTATTTCGTTTTAAATAGGAATAATGTAGTTAATGATAGGAATTTTTATTTAGATTTATTGTAATTATATTTAAGTTAGGGGTTGTTAGGGTTAGACTTAGGTTTAGGGGTTAATACATTTAGTATAGTGGCGGCGACGTTGGGGACGGCAGATTAGGGATTAATAAATGTAGGTAGGTGGTGGCGATGTTAGGGCCGGCAGATTAGGGGTTAATAATATTTAACTAATGTTTGCGAGGCGGGAGTGCGGCGGTTTAGGAGTTAATATGTTTATTATAGTGGCGGTGACGTTGGGGACGGCAAATTAGGAGTTAATAAATATAATGTAGGTGTCGGCGATGTTGGGGGCAGCAGATTAGGGGTTCATAAGTATAATGTAGGTGGTGGCGGTGTCCGGAGCGGCAGATTAGGGGTTAATAATTATAATGTAGGTGTCGACGATGTCGGGGGTGGCAGATTATGGGTTAATAAGTGTAAGATTAGGGGTATTTATACTCTGGGTTCATGTTAGGGTGTTAGGTGTAGACATAAAATGTAAAAACCGGTAATACCAGCGCTGTCTGTAAGTGAGCGGTGAGCATAAACTGCGCGTTAGCACCGCATAGCCTCTAACACAAAACTTGTAATCTAGCCGTAAGTTTTTTCGCTAGGGGTAGCCCGAGAATCGCAAACATCGCTAGCGGAGTTTTGGCATGCGTATGCATGTGTTCTTCCGTAGAAATCAATGGGGAAAAAAAGACCTTATGCCCTACTCACTTAAACGACAAAAAAGTGAAAAAAACACTCTACCACAAGCACCTAGTCTAATAACTCCTTATCCCCCACCCCCCACAATGCAAAGTACCTAAATAAACCATTTACCCCTAAACTGCCATCTCCCACATAGTAAAATATCTAAATAAATTATTAACCCCTAAACCACCATCCCCACAACACAAAGTATCTAAATAAATTATTAACCCCTAAACCGCCACCCCCCACATCACAAAGTAATAAACTAATAACTAAATCCCCTAACCTTACACCCCTAAAAAAATGTAAAAAAAATACCACAAATAATAAAAATTACTACTATTCTAATACTGCTAAAAAAAAAAAACACACCCCAAAATAATAAAAAAAAAACTATTCTACAAATAAACTACCAATAGCCCTAAAAATTACCTTTTGTAGGGCATTGCCCTGAAGCTAAAACCTATTTTGTATAAATTAAAGTACATTAACCCCCTAACATTACAAAATCCAAAATAAAAATACTAACAAAACCCCCCTAAACTACCCATTGCCCCAAAAAGGGCATTTGGTTGGGCATTGCCCTTAAAAAAAGTATTTATTTTTTATGAGTATTATTTTTTTAAAGGCAATGCAGAAATTGGTCAAACAAACTTTCCTGTTGGGGTCATATTTAAATTGGTAAAATTACTATATTACCCAGAATCCTTTATATAATCCAAACGATCCTGATTATTCTCCCCATGGTACACATCCAAAACTTACAATCTATTCTTAACACATTCATCTGGGGGAAAATCAAATCCAGAGTTGCTAGATCTACGCTATACAGTACAAAAGATAATGGTGGCCTGGGGGCTCCATTCATCCCCAAATACTATTATTCGACTATATTACAAAGAGTGTTAGAATGGCACACTAAGATAAAAGACAAAGCATTTTTTTTATACACACATCCTTAAAACACCCCCAGTATGACCAATGTCAACCCCAGTGACCATTGGTAATGAAAACTTCTACGCTATCACAACGCTACGCTATCACCATATTTTCTCCTGTTGGGACTTAATTCTTAGAAAACATAAAGGGATCTGCTCCCCAAAATCTTCTTTATCCACCATATTTCACAAAATTGAATTTTATGGTGGCATAAACTATTTACTAAAATCTCATACCTTTTCCAAGCTGGGATTTTCAACCCCCAACCTAGACTTTATACAAGAAGGGAAACTTAGACCCTTTACAGATTAACAGAATGTAGCAGGGGGTTACTTTTCTTCCTATCTTAAATATGTGCAACAGCATCATTTTCTACAAACCTTACAAACAAAATTTATGAGGAAACAATTCCCTTTTGAATGCTTATTTTGGCAAACTGACATCACTAGGGGCACCCTACAAATGTCCAGTTGAATATTAGGATTTCTCTATATACCATTACCCACATATACCCAAATATTGGCAGGATAAGCCAGGGTTAGATATTTCTCCCCCTGGAGACAAATTATAAATTACGCTCCCGTTGGTATTTAACACCAGTTCATCTAAAATTTGTATACCCCCGATCTTCACTTCTGTGCTGGTGGGAATGTGGGGGCACAGGCACTGTGACGCACATTTGGTGGGTATACCCCCACTTAGAAGGCCTATAATGGTCATTAGAATTATTATTGTCATTTATTTGTATAGTGCCGCCAAATTCCGTAGCACTGGGTGCAATGATAGGGGTATACAATAAAAACATTTTTGAAAATATAAAACTAAACAAATCTGGTACAGGAGGAAGAGGGCTCTGCTTCGGAGAGCTCACAGTCTACAGTTTCTACTTTTCTGAACCTTTTGGGGGAGTCATTCCAGCTCTCGCCCATCATTGCGCTTTTATACATGACAGACCTAAAACCAATCGCACAGACTTACTCTTCTCCAGATTGGCCTAAATAGTGTACGTTCATTGTTGGCAAGACATTGGAAATCCACACATGTGCCTGACATCACTGAGTGGCTAGAGATAACTCAAGAATTAATGGTACTTGAAGAATACTCTTACCTGTGGAGAAATAGCTTAACTATGTGTCAAGATATTACATTTTACTGGGATTCCATACAACCACAAATAATTTAATTGATACCACCCAGATTATAATTATTCTTAATCAGTTCTGACTTTGCCTCCTGGGGTCTTATTTCATTTAATTTTCAACTCGTCGCCTGGTTCCTAATCCTACTTCTTTCTTCCACTTCTTGCAGGTTCCTTTCTATTCCCCTTCTTTTCCTTCCCCCCATTCCTCTCTTCTTATCTTCTTTTATTATTGTTTGGTATACCACTTTCCAGATTAAATAATTGTATTATATGTCAATGATTAGATATCTTAACCAGTGTCATTTTACTGCAATCTAAATATTTTAAGTTTGATGAGCTTGGGTGATAGATGTATTTTTACAGGACATTTATTACTGACACCTATAAAGATACAGACATAATTATCAGTGTGAAAAAAGGATCAGAAATATTAGTATAAAAAATATATTTACACTGTAAATTACATATATATATATATATATATATATATATATGATCCACAGAAAGAACCAAAATAAGCGCTTCAAAGCCAAAGTTGATGAATAAAAGAACTTGAGTATTTATTAGGACATCTAAAAACAAAGAATGTCCACAAAGGACAAAAGGTAATCCAGGTTAGTGTAGCAGGCACACAGAGCAGACATGTTTCGTGCTCAGGTAGCACTTGATCACTGCTTACCTGTGCACCTGCAAAAGCCTGCCTTTTAATTGCACAAATTTAAAGTGATACATTACACATTTCATTTAAACAACCTGAATGAATGAATATCAAGAGTAAATCTGCATAGTTAATCTATGTGTTATATATGGGAATATAGCAAACTTTGCAAACAGATTTATATGTCTCAGTTTGATACTAGTCATTAGAGTAGAGAATTAAGTACAGTTGTGAACTGACTCTTGTAGGACTGTCAAATTTTTTTTTTTCTAAGACATATAAATCTGTTCTTTAATATAAAATCATTTTCCATTAGTTTTCTTTGCATTTCAACATAATATCAATTCTTTGCAAAGTTTGCTATATTCCTATATATAACACATAGATTAACTATACAGATTTACTCTTTATGTCAGTTACCATTTGCACTTAATTCTGTACCATTGACTAGTATTAAACTAAGACATATAAAATCTGTTCTTTAATATAAAATCATTTTCCATTAGTTCTTTGCAAAGTTTGCTATATTCCCATATATAACACATAGATTAACTATGCAGATTTACTCTTGATATTCATTCATTCAGGTTGTTTAAATGAAATGTGTAATGTATCACTTTAAATTTGTGCAATTAAAAGGCAGGCTTTTGCAGGTGCACAGGTAAGCAGTGATCAAGTGCTACCTGAGCACGAAACATGTCTGCTCTGTGTGCCTGCTACACTAACCTGGATTACCTTTTGTCCTTTGTGGACATTCTTTGTTTTTAGATGTCCTAATAAATACTCAAGTTCTTTTATTCATCAACTTTGGCTTTGAAGCGCTTATTTTGGTTCTATCTGTGGATCATGGATTTTGCTTTCTGGCGTGTGAAAACAGACACGCTGAACCAACAGCTGCCATAGCCTGTAAGTAAGGGATTTAAATATCCCGCCCTCCCCTTTCTAAAGAGAGCCGTCTTTATTTCCAGGGAACAGAGGATTATTTGTGCGCTCCGTTGTGCAGGTTATTGTTGGACTTATATATATAAATATATATACATTGTAAATAACCTAAAAAAACAATCAGCTAGATTATGAGTTGTGCGTTAAGGTAAAAAAGCAGCGTTAAGAGGTCCTAACGCTGCTTTTTTACGCCCGCTGCTATTACGAGTCTTGAAGGTTTAGGGTCACTGCATACTTCTTTGGCCTTACCGCAAAACGACTTACGTAAACTTCGTAAAGTCTTTTTTCTATGGGACTTCCATAGCGCCGGTATTACGAGTCTGTCCTGGGAGGCCAAAAAGTGAGCGGTACACCATACCCTGTCAAGATCCATAACTCGTTTAAAAGTGAGTAGTTAAGAGTTTTATGGTACAACGCCGTAACATAGAACTCATAACTAAAGTGCTAAAAAGTACACTTACACCCATAAACTACCTATTAACCCCTAAACCAAGGCCCTCCCGCATCGAAAACACTAAAATACATTTTTTAACCCCTAATCTGCCGCTCCGGACACCGCCACCACCTACATTATATTTATGAACCCCTAATCTGCTGCCCCCAACATCGACGCCACCTACATTTATTAACCCCTAATCTGCCGCCCCCTACGTCGCCGCCACTATATTAAAGTTATTAACCCCTAAACCTAAGTCTAACCCTAACCCTAACACCCCCTAACTTAAATATAATTTAAATAAATCTAAGGAAAATTACTATCATTAACTACATTATTCCTATTTAAAACTAAATACTTACCTATAAAATAAACCCTAACGGCTAGATTTAGAGTTCTGCGGCCAAAGGGGTGCGTTAGCTACGCGTGCTTTTTTTATTAACCCCCTAACTTAAATATAATTTAATCTAACTAAATAAATTAACTATTATTAAATAAATTATTCCTATTTAAAGCTAAATACTTACCTGTAAAATAAACCCTAATATAGCTACAATATAAATTATAATTATATTGTAGCTATTTTAGGATTTATATTTATTTTACAGGTAACTTTGTAATTATTTTAACCAGGTACAATAGCTATTAAATAGTTAATAACTATTTAATAGTTACCTAGTTAAAATAATTACAAAATTACCTGTAAAATAAATCCTAACCTAAGTTACAATTAAACCTAACACTACACTGTCAATAAATGAATTAAATAAAATACCTACAATTACCTACAATTAAACCTAACACTACACTATCAATAAAATAATGAAATACAATACCTACAAATAAATACATTTAAATAAACTAACTAAAGTACAAAAAATAAAAAAGAACTAAGTTACAAAAAATAAAAAAATATTTACAAACATTAGAAAAATATTACAACAATTTTAAACTAATTACACCTACTCTAAGCCCCCTAATAAAATAACAAAGACCCCCAAAATAAAAAAATGCCCTACCCTATTCTAAATTAAAAATGTTCAAAGCTCTTTTACCTTACCAGCCCTTAAAAGGACCTTTTGTGGGGCATGCCCCAAAGAATTCAGCTCTTTTGCCTGTAAAAGAAAAATACAACCCCCCCAACATTACAACCCACCACCCACATACCCCTAATCTAACCCAAACCCCCCCTTAAATAAACCTAACACTAAGCCCCTGAAGATCATCCTACCTTATCTTCACCACGCCGGGTTCCCCGATCGATCCAGAAGAGCTCCTCTGATGTCTTGATCCAAGCCCAAGCGGGGGGCTGAAGATGTCCTTGATCCGACTGAAGTCTTCATCCAGACGGGAGCTGAAGAGGTCCATGATCCGACTGAAGTCTTCTATCAAGCGGCATCTTCAATCTTCTTTCTTCCGGATCCATGTTCATCCCGCCGACGCGGAACATCTATCTTCACCGACGACTTCCCGATGAATGACGGTTCCTTTAAGGGACGTCATCCAAGATGGCGTCCCTCGAATTCCGATTGGCTGATAGGATTCTATCAGCCAATCGGAATTAAGGTAGGAAAATTCTGATTGGCTGATGGAATCAGCCAATCAGAATCAAGTTCAATCCGATTGGCTGATCCGTAAACTTCGTAAAGTCTTTTTTCTATGGGACTTCCATAGCGCCGGTATTACGAGTCTGTCCTGGGAGGCCAAAAAGTGAGCGGTACACCATACCCTGTCAAGATCCATAATGCATTTAAAAGTGAGTAGTTAAGAGTTTTATGGTACAACGCCGTAACATAAAACTCATAACTAAAGTGCTAAAAAGTACACTAACACCCATAAACTACCTATTAACCCCTAAACCGAGGCCCTCCCGCATCGAAAACACTAAAATACATGTTTTAACCCCAAATCTGCCGCTCTGGACACCGCCACCACCTACATTATATTTATGAACCCCTAATCTGCTGCCCCCAACATCGACGCCACCTACATTTATTAACCCCTAATCTGCCGCCCCCTACGTCGCCGCCACTATATTAAAGTTATTAACCCCTAAACCTAAGTCTAACCCTAACCCTAACACTCCCTAACTTAAATATAATTTAAATAAATCTAAAGAAAATTACTATCATTAACTACATTATTCCTATTTAAAACTAAATACTTACCTATAAAATAAACCCTAAGATAGCTACAATATAACTAATAGTTACATTGTATCTAGCTTAGGGTTTATTTTTAATTTACAGGCAAGTTTGTATTTATTATAACTAGGTAGAATAGTTATTAAATAGTTATTAACTATTTAATAACTACCTAGCTAAAATAAATACAAAAGTACCTGTAAAATAAAACCTAACCTAAATTACAATAACACCTAACACTACACTATAATTAAATAAATTAACTAAGTTAACAATTAAATCAATTAAAGTACAACCCCCCCACTAAAGTACAGAAAAAAATAAACAAATTACAGATCTATCAAAATAAAAAAGCCCCCCCAAAATAAGCCCCCTAGCCTAAACTAAACTACCAATAGCCCTTATAAGGGCCTTTTGCGTGGCATTGCCCCAAAGTAATCAGCTCTTTTACCTGTAAAAAAAAAATACAAACAACCCCCCCAACAGTAAAACCCACCACCCACACAACCAACCCCCTAAATAAAACACTATCTAAAAAAACCTTAGCTCTCCATTGCCCTGAAAAGGTCATTTGGATGGACATTGCCCTTAAAAGGGCAGTTAGCTCTTTTGCAAGCCCAAACCCTAACCTAAAAATAAAACCCACCCAATACACCCTTAAAAAATCTAACACTAACCCCTAAAGATCGACTTACCGGGAGAAGTCTTCCTCCAAGCTGGGCCAAAGTCCTCAACGAAGCTGGGAGAAGTTTTCATCCAAGCCGGGCGAAGTGGTCCTCCAGACGGGCAGAAGTCTTCATCCAGACGGCATCTTCTATCTTCATCCATCTGGCGTGGAGCGGGTCCATCTTCAAGACATCTGACGCGGAGCATCCTCTTTATACAACGACTAAAGCTGAATGAAGGTACCTTTAAGTGACGTCATCCAAGATGGAGTCCCTTAGATTCCGATTGACTGATAGAATTCTTTCAGCCAATCGGAATTAAGGTAGAAAAAATCCTATTGGCTGCTTCAATCAGCCAATAGGATTGAAGTTCAATCCTATTGGCTGATCCAATCAGCCAATAGGATTGAGCTTGCATTCTATTGGCTGTTCCAAACTACCAATAGCCCTTAAAAGGTCCTTTTGCGGGGCATTGCCCCAAAGTAATCAGCTCTTTTACCTGTAAAAAAAAATACAAACAACCCCCCCAACAGTAAAACCCACCACCCACACAACCAACCCCCTAAATAAAATACTATCTAAAAAAACCTAAGCTTCCTAATGCCCTGAAAAGGGCATTTGGATGGGCATTGCCCTTAAAAGGGCAGTTAGCTCTTTTGCAAGCCCAAACCCTAACCTAAAAATAAAACCCATCCAATACACCCTGTTCCAATCAGCCAATAGAATGCAAGCTCAATCCTATTGGCTGATTGGATCAATCAATAGGATTGAACTTCAATCCTATTGGCTGATTGCATCAGCCAATAGGATTTTTTTCTACCTTAATTCCGATTGGCTGATAGAATTTTAGCAGCCAATCGGAATCTAAGGGACACCATCTTGGATGACGTCACTTAAAGGTACCTTCATTCATCTTTAGTCGTCGGATGAAGAGGATGCTCTGCGTCGGATGTCTAGCAGATGGACACGCTCCACGCCGGATGGATGAAGATAGAAGATACTGTCTGGATGAAGATTTCTGCCCGTCTGGAGGACCACTTCGCCCGGCTTGGATGAAGACTTCTCCCGGCTTCGTTGAGGACTTCGGCCCGGCTTGGATGAAGACTTCTCCTGGTAAGTCGATCTTCAGGGGGTTAGTGTTAGTTTTTTTTTAAGGGTGTATTGGATGGGTTTTATTTTTAGGTTAGGGTTTGGGCTTGAAAAGAGCTAACTGCCCTTGGCAATGCCCATCCAATGCCCTTTTCAGGGCAATGGGGAGCTTAGGTTTTTTTAGATAGTATTTTATTTGGGGGGTTGGTTGTGTGGGTGGAAAGTTTTACTGTTGGGGGGTTGTTTGTATTTTTTTTACAGGTAAAAGAGCTGATTACTTTGGGGCAATGCCCCACAAAAGGCCCTTTTAAGGGCTATTGGTAGTTTAGTTTAGGCTAGGGGGGTTATTTGGGGGGGCTTTTTTATTTTGATAGGGCTATTAGATTAGGTGTAATTAGTTTAAAGATCTGTAATTTGTTTATTATTTTCTGTAATTTAGTGTTTTTTTGTACTTTAGCTAATTTAATTGAATCGATTTAATTGTTGTTAATTTAGTTAATTTATTTAATTATAGTGCAGTGTTAGGTGTAAGTGTAACTTAGTTAGGTTTTATTTTACAGGTACTTTTGTATTTATTTTAGTTAGGTAGTTATTAAATAGTTAATAACTATTTAATAACTATTCTACCTAGTTCAAATAAATACAAACTTGCCTGTAAAATAAAAGTAAACCCTAAGCTAGATAGAATGTAACTATTAGTTATATTGTAGCTAGTTTAGGGTTTATTTTATAGGTAAGTATTTAGTTTTAAATAGGAATAATGTAGTTAATGATAATAATTTTCTTAAGATTTATTTAAATTATATTTAAGTTAGGGGGTGTTAGGGTTAGGGATAGACTTAGATTTAGGGGTTAATAACTTTAATATAGTGGCGGCGATATTGGGGAGGCAGACTAGGGGTTAATAAGTATAGGTAGGTGGCGGCAACATTGGGGGCAGCAGATTAGGGTTTAATAAATATAATGTAGGTGGCGGTGATGTTGGGGGCAGCAGATTAGGGGTTCATAAGTATAATGTAGGTGGCGGCGGTGTCCAGAACGGCAGATTAGGGGTTAATAAGAATAATGTAGGTGTCAGTGATGTCGGGGGCTGCAGATTAGGGGTTAATATGTGTAAGATTAGGGGTGTTTAGACTCGGGGTTCATGTTAGGGTTTTAGGTGTAGACATAAATTTGATTTCCCCTTAGGAATCAATGGGGCTGCGTTACTGAGTTTTACGCTGCTTTTTTGCAGGTGTTAGACTTTTTTTCAGCCGGCTCTCCCCATTGATTCCTATGAAGAAATTGTGCACCAGCACGTACGATCAGCTCACCGCTGACTTAAGCAGCGCTGGTATTGGAGTGCGGTAATTTGCTCAATGCTCACTTCTTGCCTTTTAACGAAGGGTTTGTATAAACTCGTAATACCAGCGCTGTAGGTAAGTGAGCGGTTAGGGAAAACTGCTCGTTAGCACCGCACAGCTCAAAACGAAAAACTCATAATCTAGCCAATAGAAAGGTGACATTGTAGCAATAAATAGCTCTAAAAATAATAAATAAATAATACATGCTATGCATATTGTTAATTCATAATTTCCTTTAAGCATTATTGATAAGTGTTTTAAAAAAGGAAATAATATAGGAAATACAATTAAACCATACCTCAATTTCAACTGAACATGATCCAATCCTCTAATAAAATAGAAGAGATAACTGTAACTATTATAACCAATGGCCTCCAGAAAACTATACAAACAGCAAATGTCTTTGTTCATATGTCCACATTCAGAAAAAAATGAATGAAGAATGATGTGTATTGAAGGACACCTCTATTGTTTAAGAACTAGCAATGTAGCACTTAACAAATTTTCCCAAAGCAACATGGGTGTTCTATAATGCTTCTCAGAAAATATGCTGTGGACAGATGAGACAAAAGTGTGGAGGAGAAAATAACACTGCTCATCAACACTAATTCTTCATCCCAACTGTGAAACATGGGTGAGGGTATTGCAAAACCATCAGTTTTTTATGTTAATTTTACTTGGCTTAACCATGGTGGCCATCTTTGTGTCATGATAGAGAGTGGTGTATACAATATATGTATATATACCATTATGTCTTTGATTGGATTTTATGTATGAAAAATGAATTTGCGCACATTGTGATATGAATTTGTATAGGTATTGTATAGAGATGTATTACAATTTTCAATGTTTTTAATGCCATTTGTGATTGATTTGTATTACTACTGTCAATGCCCTTAACACCATCTGTGAGGGTTTTGTATACAGAGGTTTCTATATCAACCAATTTCCAATTTGGTTAAACAGGTGTTAACACTCAAATTGTCAATTAATTGCCCTATCAGGACCAAGCCCCTTTTTTTCTATCCCTTATATATAGCAAGTGTTTTTAACATTGTTTTATAGCCTGAGGAAACAGCCCTGTGGTGGCTGAGAAACATGTCGCTTGTTTTAAATAAAGTTTTTTTTATTATACACTTGCTACTACTCTTTGTTCTGCTTTTGTGGGGGCAGATTATTTCTTTTGCTGAAATTTTTTCTCTCAAGTTGGGATCATCTTTATCCTGTTGGCTGGATTCCACAGTCCACTGGGCGGCTGAGAGGTCCCAGTAATGCTGATATTGCACCTGGCGGTGCTTCACCTCCTGTAAGTGCAACCGTTAAACACTCTTTTTCCTTGGCCAAAACGTTACTGGGCTATGTTTGTGCCTTCTTCTTGTTCTTCCAGGATATAACCAATAGGCCTTCCTAAGGATTGTCTGGACTTGGAGTCTTGGCTGGTGGAGATCAGTGAGCTGGACCACTGTTTTAGTTCCAGTCTGCTACAATAGCACCATCTGGGTGCGCCTCACTTGTGAGTATATTTTATCCTGTTGGTCCTGTGTGTGTTGGTGCCCTGACGTTACTAGGCCATGTTTGGCGCCTCTGTTCCTCTTTCCTTTTTAGATCTTTGTGTCATGGTGCACAACAGATTTTGGTCATACAGATGTTTACAGAAATCTCAATCCTCAGGTCAGTATGGTCCTAGCTCCTTTGAACAAAAAAGATCTCTAGAGCACATTACAAGGCACATTTACATATATAAACATTTTTCACATGTAATGATCAAGATCACTAAAAGTTCCACATCTTGAGGCCAATTTAACAAAGGTCTTGCGGCAGTCCGACAGTGCGGATCAGGTCCGCAAGACCTCGCTGAATGCGGAGAGCAATACGCTCTCCGTATTCAGCATTGCACCAGCAGGTCACAAGAGCTGCTGGTGCAACGCAGCCCCCTGCTGACTCGCAGCCAATGGGCCGCCAGAAGGGTGGTGTCAATGAACCCGATCGTACTCGATTGGGTTGAATTGAGGCGATTCCTGTCCGCCTCATCAGAGCAGGCGGACAGGGTTATGAACCAGCGGTCTTTAGACCGCTGCTTCATAACTTCTGTTTCTGGCAAGTCTTCAGACTCGCCAGAAACACGGCCTCTTAGGGACAATTTATAATGGGAAGGATTCAAGTCTCTGTCCTAAACGTTTTTTAGTGTGTATCTAGGTAGTTATAGTGGGAATTCAGAGCATTTCAGGTTTGAAACTTCTCATGTTTTTCTTATTGGGTAAAGAAAGTGCTATTTTTTACTTTTCCCTTCAATTTTATGTTGATTATCTTTGGTGGGGGACCAGATAGGAACCTGAAATGTTCACAGATATAAGTCCTCTATGGTAACATTCTACTGTAAAAAGTTTGGGATTCAACTGGTTACATAGGAAGGGCTTGTAGAAATCTGGGGAAACGCATACTTTCTTCATGCGTTTTGAGAAATGAATAGATGTAATATAAGCATAACAAATAATAAAAAGGAACAGTATTATTTCTCGATTGTTAAGTACTTGTTGTCCGGATAGAAAGTGGGAATGTAACCAAAATGGATATATACCATGGACCTTTCACATATCAGTTATTTTGAATTAAACCCTTTGTACAGTGTGTAAGGAAAATAATCACTGACATGTGGGAGATTAACCTATTATAATCCAAATTCATTCTGGTAAATAATACGAATGCCATTTGTAAAACAGGTATTGCTGAATGACTATATTGACACATAATATTTTAAGTGTTTTTTATTCATTATTTCCAATTAATGGTTATGAAAGAACTGTTTTCTAGTTTGGTGAGATAAACATTCCATTTGAAATCCTTGTAAGGAACATGCAGTTCTGTTTGAAATCCTTGACACGCAGACTAGATTCTATTTAAAATCCATTTTACAAACTGAACTGAAACTGACAATCACAACAATGCAATTGTGAATTAGAAACACAGATTTACAGAACGTGATTGCTACCTGCCATTTGTAGATTGAACTAGAGAAACAGCTGAAAACCCACTATTGCAATCACATCAAAATAAAAAGTGTGAACTTTTTTGTTGAAAACGTTCCAAGAAAAAAAGGATCTGATTTAAATAATCCCCTGTATTTGTTTAATTCTAGCACACAGATTTCCTGAAATTTTGAGTGATTAGATATAGGATTTTTCAACAATAGTTTTGATATGAGTGGATAAAGGCCTTTATGAATCATAATTACTTGTTTAAAAATACAGACTATCAACTCATTTTAGTTATACTAAATTTTAATCCATTTTATTTTCTTGACCTTACACAATATCTTAATGCAGTTTTGTCTGTCAGGATATTATGGTAATAAATTCTCTTCACGTTAACATTTTACAATTTTATACTGAATTATTTGTATTAACCTAACCATTGTTAATTTATTTTGTCATAACTTCACTATGTGAATGATCAGTAAAGTGCCATTTCTACAGAAGGTTAATATTTTCAAAGATTTCAAATATATTTTATAAGCAGCCCTTGTCAGGATTTGAATGATGGTAACCAAAAATAGTATTTCTCTAGATACATTCTAAAATTCCAAGATACCAGTTGCATTGAACAATGGGGCTATAGTCAATACTCAATTTTCTTTATTTAAAATTACTTTGTAAACTCATCAGTCTCTAGCCTGCTCTGAGGCCGCGGAGAGAAATCAACCCTATCGAATACGATCGGGTTGATTGACACCCCCTGCTAGCGGCCTATAGACAGCGAATCTGCAGGGGGCGGCATTGCACCAGCAGTTCACAAGAACTGCTGGGGCAATGATAAATATCAACAGCGTATGCTGTCAGCATTTATCGATGTGCGGCGGACACGATACACTACTTTGTATCATGTCCACTCGCACATTGATAAATATGCCCCATAGCCTTTTGAAAGTAATTTTTTTTAATTTTTGCAAGCCATCTTGAAAGTTTGCATTGCCCGTATTCAACATTGCACAAGTGTTTGCTTGTGCAATGCAACCCCCTGCTACCTCTAGCCCCATAGCACGTGAATAGGGGTTATCAATCCCCCCGGGAAGAACGTACCCAGGGTGATTTAATCCGCCAGCTAATAGCTGGGGTACTGGTTAGGAAGCTGCTTACTAACTTTCGGCTTCATGCTCACTTATGCAAGCCTACAGCGATCGGCCTCCAAAGCTACATATGCAGGTTGATATATGGGGGCCCTGGTATTAATTCTATTAGTATAGTCTTGCTAGTGTTTTTTACTAGAGCTCCTGCAGGTGCTCCTTAGAACCTTTGAAAAAACATATTAGTTGAAATATATTTTTTTTAATCATGTCAAAGGTCATTAGTTGACCAGTTGAAGAACAGTTTGATCTCCTGAATGATAAAAAGTGGCATTCTGAAATGATGAATATCCAAAGTAATGACTCAAGTACTCCCAGCAAACACCCTGACATACTGTATATGGATTCCACAATTTTATACATTTCAAGTAAAAGTTTAGTAGTGGTCGGGATAAAATACTAACAAAAGAACCCATTTCCACTACTACTGCTGTAAATGTTTCCTCTGAAAATAATATTGCACAATTAGCTTCAAATATCCAACAACATTAACAGTGCCATTTTTCTTAAAGGTCAAGTCATGACAGTTGGACCATAGCCAGTGTGGTTTGGATATGTTTTGTCATTGTATACCTATTCTTTTCAGAAAGGCTTTTATCAAAAGTTTCCACACATTGCTAAGATTATGGCAGAGCTCACTGCTTTAGAATTTTCATGTGTATGTATATTGCCAACGTACAGGCTTTGTAAATTGAACCAAGCTATTAAAATAAATAAACAAATATATCTTAATTTCAGTATGCTTTATAAAGTGATTTTAATGGAGCACTATAGTGTACATACAGACATTTAGTTTATGCCTCTTAGGCCCCAATTCTGAAATCTTGCAATAGAGGGTGAAGTACAAAGGGGGAAACCCGCGTGTTTTAAAACTTGAATATTAAGCTTAATACAAATCAAATTACGCCTTTTCCAGTGCACTGTAGCTTAAATTCTCTGAAATTTCATATGCATAGATTTTCCTTTCAGAATAATAAATGTTTTGAATATTTTGGTGAAAACTCACTAACTTTAAACTGGCAAGAATGTTTATAGAATTACGCTGGAATTTTGGGGAAAACTTCATATACGCCCATGGAATGCCCATGTTCAAACAATTTTACGAAAAAACAATAGTTACCCTTTGTATTTTGTACTTTAAGTACAAATTTCTTCCTTTTTTTGCACATCTAGTCTACTTAAATTGCAATTTACAGTGTGCATAGTTAATATGATTTATTCCTGTGTAATTTACCTACAATTTTTATGTTTTTGATAAAATATGATATAATATTTTGTTATGAATTTTGATGCACCTAAAAAAATACTTTTTTTTACTGCGTATTTTTGTGTGAATGTTTCAATAATTCATTTTTTAAAGATTTTTAAATTACTAATTTTATTGTGCACTTAAGTAATGTTTGCATCTCCTTCCCATAAGACAATGTAGTATACCCCCCGTAACGAAAAGTGGCTTTCTATTATTCCACCAAGGAAATAGGACTAGCGAGAATTCTTATAGAATCTCTTCAGCCCAAGGATCTTTTTAGAATTGGGCCATTAGTGAGATGCACAGCTATCGAGATAAACTTTGCTTTTAGAGAATCCAGTGAAGGACCTTCTAGCACTGAAAGACATTTTTAAAGAGCTTTAGAGAAACAGGCCCTTTAACTCAGTTACACCGGAATATTCTTTAATACATTAAAGGGTAAATAGATCAAGACAACAACAAACTATCATGTACAGCCGCTGTCCCAAAAGGAACATTTTTTTAAAGCCTATTTTCTTGCTGGTTCCATAGCTATGAGATAAAAGCTATCTCACAAGTAATTGACAAGTAAAAGCTATCTCAGTTTTGCACATAATCTTCTTTTCTTAACTTCTTTTCTTAAATAATTTTATTTAATCTTTTTTATGTCTTTTCTGCAAAAATTCTTACACTTATTTTATAACATTATGGGCTAGATTACAAGTGGAGAGCTAAATTTATTGCGTGCCCGTAAACGGACAAACTCCCCATTAACAGGCGTGCAATCAAAAAAACGCTATTACAATACGCGCTAGTATTAGAAAGTGGAGTTGATTTGAGAAAGCAGCTTTTCTTTTTTATAACAAAGATTTTAACCTTAAAGAGTTTGTTTAAGTCTCTATCTTTACCATGGAGTGCTAAGGTTGTGTAGCAATCAGCTGCTGTTAAAATCAGAAATCCAAGTATGTAGATAATTTTTACCTATTATTTAATTTTTAGTATAATACTTTTTATTCTCCATAAACTAAGTTTGCATTGCCAAGCATCTATAATATATTAGGTTTAGTTAATCATCATATGTGACATTTTTTTTTTTCTAATGATTAAATATCCTGAAATGGCTGCTTAGTTAAAGTAAACAAAATCAAAAGTTTGTAAGCTAAAATTGTAAAAAGTATTTCACTTGTGTCCCTATCTTTTGGAAATGCTATAACCATAACCACTGTTCTAAACATTATGAACTTTAACAAGGAGGTATTTTGAGTAAGGTTATACTTTTTCTACATTTAATCATATGAGTGCCATGGACATTATTGTAAGGTTTACCTGGAAGTGACATTCCAATGCCAAGAACAAAAACAAACAGTTAGTTTTCCTTCCTCCCTATTTTAAAAACGATTTACTGCTTAGAGAAAGTGTCTGGGCACAGAAAGTCAAAGTGGATTCTGAAGATTCATAAAGGTCAAGTAATCTCCTGGTTCAAGTGAAGAGGAAGGCAGGTAAAGCAGTAAGGCATTTAAATATGGGCTCCCAAAATATAATGGCAAAGGGGATAGAATCAAAATTGAAATTGAAGGCTTACAGTATCTGTACTGTGAGCCAAGAGGAGCCTACAATAAGAAACATGCCTTTAAAGGAAAGTGCTTTTAAAAAAAAAAACAATAAACACTAAGGGGCCTATTTATTAAAGGTCTTGCGGAACTGATCCGACAGTTTAACGTATTTACTAATATGACACATATCTGTAAGAAAGAATCTTAATTAACTTATGGTACCAATTCAAGTATCCATGATCTAATGAATTAAGAACTAATTTGTAATCAAAAGATAACCCCAAAATAGATGGACTATGTCAAATAAAAATGAAAAGATCAAATGGAAGACAGACATCAGTTAAAAAATAGATTTACATATTTTTTATTTGTCTGAAGATGATAACTAGTCTTTAAAAAAGACTAGTCAATAAGCCTGCCCAGAGGGCAGTCTATTTTGTTAAACTACAGATGTAGAAACAACCTATTTTGTAACTCTTCTTTTATATATATATTTAAGCTACAGGTGTAGCAATACTATAATTTTAATGGACTACTGTCTTAAAAAAGTATCAAAAATATTTTCTATATTATAAACTACAGATATAACCACACTCTATTTGGACAAGCTACTGTCCTAAATAAATACAATTTTTTTTCTCTTTAAATTATGTCTACTTTAAGTATATTTCTTTATGAAGATCAAACGATAACCGCATTCCAAATATTTAAAAATATTCCTTTATTCAAATTTAGTTAAAATCCACGGCACACATAGTAAAACATAAAAGTTCAGTGGGAAATCCGTCAGTCATATTTCTTTATATACAACATTTTTAATAAAACAGGCATCACTTCCAGTTATTACTTGTTCTTGTCCATCTATGACCTTAACTTTTACATCTGCAGAGTATTTTACCCGTGAAAAAGCTACATGTAACTGTCCATGGCTAAAAACTGGCTCTGGCAAATAGACTCCTTCTAAAGTTTGTCCCTGAGCTTTGTTAATGGTCATAGCGAATGCTAATTTAACTGGGAATTGCCTTCTTTGTAATACAAAAGGAAGTTTAGTATTACTTGGGGCTGTCTATTCGGGGAATGAAAACATTTTGCTTTTCAGCTGTACCTGTTAATACTTGTGCAATAATTAAATTTTCACGCAATGCTTTCACAACCAATCTGGTGCCATTACAAAGACCTCTTTTGGTGTTAAGATTACGCAAAAGCATAATAATACTACCTATTTTAAGATTGAGTTTATGAACTGACATTCCAGAAGGAGCCAATTTATTTAAAAACTCAACTGGGTAATTATCCCTATCTTCCTGTGATTCATCATCAATAAAATCTGTACTTAAGTAAGTAGAGGTTTCACTTTCTAACAAACTCAGAACTTCCTCATTGATTTTATCAACATCACTATTATTTGGACATAAAATGGCAATTTTTTAAAACTTTAAAGCATAAGAATATTTTAACTCTTCACCAAAAATCTCCTTTACAATGGAGTCTTTGCATATCATTTGGGATGGGATTTCAAAGATGTCTTCATGAAAACCATGCTTGTTTGTCAGTAGTCCATCTCCAATCTTTAAAAGCCAAGAGCTAAACTCTGTATCAACAGATCTTACATTATTTTTTTTATTTTTTTTAATGAGTCTTTATTAAGAATCCTCACCCAAACATTACAGAAATAAGGAGCATCAAACAGTTCACAAAACGGTAAATCCAGGCTTACTATGGCATACAAAATGAATGGCATACATATGTCTTAATTATAGCCTGTTGGTCATTAAAGTAACAGTAACCGAACCGTGTCTTGACTTATATAAAGTCTAAACAATAAACGATAGTCAACAGGGACAAAGGAAGGGGAAGGGAGTGAAGAAGGGGGGGGGGGAAGTCTTGTTGCTCTGGTATACTTTGTGATCAGCCAATAGGATTGAACTTCCTAGTTAAAATAAGTACAAATTTACTTGTAAAATAAACCCTAACCTAAGTTACAATTACACCTAACACTACACTATCATTAAAAAAATTAACTAAATTAACTACAATTAATTACAATAAAATAAACTAAAGTACAAAAAAACACTAAATTACAGAAAAAAATAAAATAATTACAAGAATTTTAAACTAATTATACCTAATCTTATCCCCCTAATAAAATGAAAAAGCCCCCCAAAATAATAAAAATTTCTACCCTATACTAAATTACAAATAGCCCTTAAAAGGGCTTTTTGCGGGGCATTGCCCCAAAGTAATCGGCTCTTTTACCTGTAAAAAAATACAATACCCCCCCAACATTAAAACCCACCACCCACACACCCAACCCTACTCTAAAACCCACCCTTAATTAAACCTAACTCTACCCCCTTGAAGATCACCCTACCGTGAGACGTCTTCACCCAGCCGGGCACAAGTAGTCATCCAGAGGGGCAGAAGTCTTCTTCCGATCCGGGCAGAAGAGGACCTCCAGACGTGCAGAAGTCTTCATCCAGGCGGCATCTTCTATCTTCATCCATCTGGAGCGGGTCCATCTTGAAGCCAGCCGATGCGGAGCATCCATCCAGACCGATGACTACACGACGAATGACGGTTCCTTTAAATGACGTCATCCAAGATGGCGTCCCTTGAATTCCGATTGGCTGATAGGATTCTATCAGCCAATCAGAATTAAGGTAGGAAAAATCCTATTGGCTGATCCAATTTAGGTGCAATTGTAATTTAGGTTAGGATTTATTTTACAGGTACTTTTGTACTTATTTTAGCTAGGTAGTTATTAAATAGTTAATAACTATTTAATAACTATTGTACCTAGTTAAAATAAATACAAAGTTGCCTGTAAAATAAAAATAAATTCTAAGATGGCTACAATGTAACTATTAGTTATATTGTAGCTATCTTAGGGTTTATTTTATAGGTAAGTATTTAGTTTTAAATAGGAATAATTAAGTTAATTTTAGTAATTTTATTTTGTTTTATTTAAATTATATTTAAGTTAGGGGGGTAGGCTTAGGGTTAGACTTAGGTTTAGGGGTTAATAAATTTAATATAGTAGCGGCGACATTGTGGATGGCAGATTAGGGGTTAATAAATGTAGGTAGGTGTCGGCGATGTTAGGGACGGCAGATTAGGGGTTAATAAAATGTAACTAGTGTTTACGAGGCGGGAGTGCGTCGGTTTAGGGGTTAATATATTTATTAAAGTGGCGGCAATGTCTGGTTGGCAGATTAGGGGTTAAAAACTTAATTTAAGGGTTTCCGATGTGGGGGGGGTCTTGGTTTAGGGGTTAATAGGTAGTTTATAGGTGTTAGTGTACTTTTCAGCACTTTAGTTAAGAGTTTTATGTTACAGCGTTAGCCCATAAAACTCTTAACTACTGACTTTTAAATGAGGTAGGAGTCTTGACAGGAGAGGGTCTACCGCTCACTTCTTCCAAGACTCGTAATACCGGCGTTATGCAAGTCCCATTGAAAAGATAGGATAGGCAATTTTACGTAAGGGGATTTGCGGTAGGCTCGAGTCGCCGAAAAAAAGTGAGCGGGACACCTGTACCTGCAAGACTCGTAACACAAGCAGGCGTTAAAAAGCATCGTTTGGGACCTCTCAACGCTGCTTTTTAAGGCTAACTCAAGACTCGTAATCTCGCCTATAGTATAGATAATAAGACTACTGATGTAGCAATAATATTTATTTTTGTTATAATGATATTGATATAGCAACACTTTTATTAGCTATGTTGCTTTCATCTATAGATATATATATATATATATATATATATATATATTCATCTACAGGTGAATTATATATATATATATATATATATATATATATATATATATATATATATATAAAAAACCTACAGGTGTAATGAAACCCTTATTTGAATGGACTGCTGTCCTAAATATATTGAAAATATGTAATTTCTAAAAAAAGTTGCAGGATATATAATAAAGCTGCCAAAGTAGCAAAAATGTTATTGTGAAAACTGCTAGAATCTATATATAAATATTTCTACAGGTGTAGTGAAAGCCTATATATATATATATATATATATATATATATATATATATATATATATATATATAACCAACCTGTATAGTGACAACTTTATCTGAATGGACTGTTGTCCTAAATATTTTCCAAATATAGTATAGATAGTAAAGCTACTGATGTTGCAATAATATTTATATTTTTTTACAATGATATTGATATAGCAACACTTTTATTAGCTATGCTGCTTTCATCTATATATATATATATATATATATATATATATACATATAAAGTAACAAGAGATGCACTCACAGGTCTTTTTCAATCATTTTAATGGAACGTTTTCGGGGTTTAGTACCCCTTCATCAGCATACAACAGTGCAATAAAGTCACAGATTGTTGAAAAGATAGGTCATGTGAGTATTATATTTAATGACCTCTTCCCTCAGTATATATCCACGTTCTCAGATTGGTTGCCATTAAATCTGGCTAGCCCTTTAATTGCATTAAACCTTAAAGACAAGTATATTGTCATCATTAACACTATGTTATAGCCCAATTATGTTTTTAGTTATTAACGTCTAATTTCATTTTTATTTTTAATGTCTGTTATTTCACTATTTGGATTAATAATCCTGGGTGGTAACTGCTTTGTTTTACTCTATGATGCAAAAAAGTCTCACATATCCAAGTACACTGTATGGATTCCCCTTTTATGTGAGCACAGCTAGTACACTGCTAGAGACTCATTCCATTGAAGCACTATAAACAATATGGGTATCCATGACAGCGGTTGCCATGGTAACAAAATAACACACAACAACAATTGCTTACACGGTAACATTTACCACACTATAATTGTTTGTTATACATATTTATTTGATCTTTGATTATTATAAGTCACAGCATTGATCTAGCTATAGTCATGTTTGATGACAGTTTGTTTTACTATTGATATAACTATGTTGGCAAAAACCGGAAGTGACGTCATTGATCTGGCTATAGTCATGTTTGATGACAGTTTGTTTTACTATTGATATAACTATGTTGGCGAAAACTGGAAGTGACGTCATTGAACTTCCGGTTTCGGCACTATCCGAAACCGAATTTTTTGGCGCACTTTGGAGTAATGAGGTTTGTGTTTGTTCACTATAAAAGGCTTGTTTTATTGCACTGTTGTATGCTGATGAAGGGGTACTAAACCCCGAAAACGTTCCATTAAAATTATTGAAAAAGACCTGTGAGTGCATCTCTTGTTACTTTATGGAATTATATCCTTGCACCCAGGCTGTTGACCAAAGGTGGGTTACACTGGTAGTTGTTTAATATTATTGGAGGACCAGAAGAAACCCCCACATTTGACCTACTGATCCTACATCTCCAATCCAGTTTGGGACTATATCATTTTGTGCTAACATTACTTCATTCCAATACAACTTGCTGTGGATTGACTTATTTAACATAACCTGCTGAGGATTGTCTCTTTTTACTACCAACTTTATTTTCAACAGCATGATGTCACAATCACTGGAAGATAACATCATCCCCACAGACCTGGGCACTCAGGTGGAGGACATGACTGTACAGGCTATGGCAGCACAGATGGGCACAGTGTCATACACCTCTGACGATGCCAATCGGATCCTTTTTGCACCCATCTCCAAAACAGTCGGTGAGACCCCAGTTAATTTATACTATAATTTACTCAAATTGAAAATAAAAGAGGTTGACCTATCATTACATGGGAGCTATTTGTCGGATTATTATAGGACAGGCCACATCCCAAGGGGATTCAGAGTCCACAATATACCAACCAGAATTTAGAAAAAAAATTGGTGTTTTATATTAAATAAATGCTCCCTAGATCTGATACTTTTAGTCATAGAGGAGGTCACGGTTATTTTGAGTAAAGTGAGGGTGGAGATACAAACATTTGAAACTATGCACAACAATACACTCACTAGTGACCCCCAGGAAAACTGGATATCTAAGATTAAGACACAAATTGATAAATATCAAAGTGAGTTGATCATATTCAAATATAGGAAGTTAGAGACTGTAAACAATGACTATACGCAGGGTAAAGTTTACAAATGGCTCACTTCTACAGCAGGTATTCAACCTAGGAGGAGACACAGAACTAGACGAGTACAATTTGACACCATAGACACCAGTGGTGGTGACTCCACTGACACTGAGAGGAACCCATCTGGTGTATCCTTTTCATCACCTAGCTACTTTAGACAGCACAATCATCTTACCCAACACAACTATAGACAACACTCCACTCCGACTCATTTTTTAGGGGTGACTACACGATCACGGGGAGGGGGAGGCACTATAGACCCCATATTAGGAGGGCGGGGCATCAGACACAGGCCCCCCAGACGTCCACGACAGAGGACATAATTATCAATTTAAGCATGCACATCCTCACTGAGAGTGAGTGCAAAGTGCTAAATAGAGGATTATCATTCGTGCCTAGTGTACCCGTATCCGAATTTGACTTAAAACTAGATTTGTACAAATTTAACAGATCTCTCAAGATCAGGGAATTTTTTCAGAACAGAGAGTCCACTTGTGTTAAAACCCAGGTAGAACTCAAGTGTAAGCTTCCAAGATCATTTGAACCTGCGAACAGCAGCCCCAGTACTAAAACTTTCCTCAGATTAGTTTCCCAAGATCTTGATATTGAAAGAACGGAAACTCTGTGGAAACATAACTTACCTAGGGATGAACAAAGGCCATCCAAACTCTCCAGGCTGACTCCTCCATTGTAATTAGGCCCGCCGATAAGGGCGGGGCCATTGTTCTGCTAAATTACAGTGATTATAGAGCAGACATCCTGGACCAGTTGGCAGACACGGATACATACACATTATTAACTACTGACCCCACCGGCATATACAAAACACAACTAGATGGACTTATAAAGTTTGGTTTTGAACAGGGGTTTCTATCTGAACATATCCGTGACTTCTGCACAACAAAACATCCTAGAATACCCATATTGTACTCCATCCCCAAAATCCACAAAATATTGGACCATCCACCGGGCCGTCCGATTGTGTCGGCCCGAGACTCGCTAACTCAACCTGTAGCTTAGTATGTGGATGTGCTACTCCAACCAGTGGTTAAAGGGATACAGTCCTACATTATGGATACTAATGACTTCATCAAAAAGATACGGGCTGTTGACATCCAACAGGATAACTTACTTGTAAGTCTGGATGTCAACAGCTTGTACACCATTATACCCCATCAGGAGGGATTATTGGCAGTCCCCCTCTATGAGGGTCCCCCGGTGGAATACACGACCTCACTGATTGAATATTGTTTATTCAAGAATTACTTCCGTTTCGAAAACAAGTTTTATTTACAAGTGGCCGGTACGGACATGGGTTCCTCCATAGCCCCCGCCTACGCCAACATCTACATGTCACAATTTGAAAATGTGCACCTATGGCCTCTACAATGTGCATCGATTATCTGTTATTACAGATACATAGATGACATCTTCTTGGTGTGGCGTGGGGGAATGGAGGAACTCCATGCATGGTACAATTCATTCAATAATTGTACCAGTAATGTCAAATTTAAAATGACTGTGGATGAACACTCCATAAGCTTTCTTGATCTCACAGTCTTTAAAAATTCAGATAATCTTGGCACCAAGTTATACCACAAGCCCACAGACCGTAATTCCATACTTAGGGCGGACAGCTGCCATCCCCCAGCCCTATTGAAGGGCATTGTAAAGTCACAATTCATCAGAACTATGCGAAACAACTCTGATCCAGCGACTGGGGTCTCCCAACTGGTAGGTGTGGGTGAGAGATTCCGTTCAAGAGGTTATAAGACTTCTGTGATCCAAGAGATGATGGAGTCTGTGTCCACATTAACACAGTCCGAATTAATTCAACCAAAGCCTAAATGGGGCACTACAGATAAACTCATCATGTCCACTACTTTCACCCCGGCAACCAAGAACACTGGTCAAATTCTCTGCCAACATTGGCCCATCATGTCATCTGACCCAAAGCTGACATTCACTAAGAATTTAAAACCTATGGTGGGTTTCAAGAGGGGTACCAATTTAAAAGATTTACTGATGAGGACAGACCCTAAAATGTGTTACAACACTGCCATCAGAAGGAACATTAACGGTCTAATTGGCACGAAGGTGTTCCATCACCCACACACGAATCGGACCTTCACAATTAGACACTCAATAACATGCACCACTACGCATGTAGTGTACCTTTTATTCTGTCCGTGCTTCATGCATTATGTAGGCAAGACCTCTGGCACATTACGTGAATGGATGGCCAACCATCGACACGCTATAAGGACTGCCCTCAAAGATGGCGATTCTGAGCAGGCAGTCGCTCAACACTGCGCCCATAAGGGACATTCAGTTTCCTCAATTCGCTATATTCTAATTGATCACATACCCCCATTGGAGCGAGGAGGTGATCGCAACAAACAGCTCTTAAGATGTGAGGCCCAATGGATGTTTCGCTTGGGGACTGTACAACCTGGTGGCTTGAATACCATGCCTGACTTCAAGAATCTTCTGTGACCCATATCTAGTGTGCTACATACCTTGAGTATATTTTGAGTGGGGCAATGTGGCTCTGTGTTTGGACTGTGCTGTACCTCTCCCTTCATTGGGTGAGGTTTGCATAGTTCTCACAGAACTGTGAATGTGGATCCTTTCAGGTTCTATATTCTACAGTGGAAGCCTGGCCAACTCTTATGAGTTACTCTATCTATCGCACTGCATTATTGAAAAAGACCTGTGAGTGCATCTCTTGTTACTTTATGGAATTATATCCTTGCACCCAGGCTGTTGACCAAAGGTGGGTTACACTGGTAGTTGTTTAATATATATATATATATATATATATATATATATATAGAGAGAGAGAGAGAGAGAGAGAGAGAGAGAGAGAGAAATAACAAAGATAGATGGAGTATACAAAATTTCGACAAATTAAGTATAAAGAAAAGGGATTGCAGCACTCTTTTAGAAAATAGTCTTATATAAATATATTACAGAATCAAGATCTAAAAATAGCGGACTCCAGCCCTATCCATGGGCAGAATACATACACATCATAGACATACATTAAAAAAGATACAAAAAATCACACAGTCACAGGCCAGTCTTGTCTAAATATAATCTATTTGTGATTTGGTATATAGATATAAACAACCAAATACAATCACATCAATGCAGCTCTAAACACTACAGATAAAATGTCATCCAAAAGATTATAACAGTATAGCAACAAATCTAACAGAAAAATGTTGCAACTTTTAAACAGTCCCCTTCATAGATATTATGTAACTTCAAGGCAAGTTATGCGTAGTAAGACCGTGCTAGCATAGTCATAGTTCCATATAATAGTGTTGCACCATTGTTATTATGCACCAGTTCAACAGAGCTAAGAGAAAAAAGGTTTAAGTTCACTTTAGAATTTCCACGGCAGTGTCCGTTATTCGGTGTTGCTCTTACTACCGATATGGGCTTTCACGCTCAAAAGTAATGGATCACTGTTATCAAACCTTTTGCAGAGTCGTGTCTCAGTATGTCTTCTCTATTTGTTCCACACCTCTCGATGCAAAAACAGCCACACTTAGCTCAGCACTATGCAAGTCCCATTGAAAAAATAGGATACGCAATTGATGTAAGTGGATTTGCGGTATTACCGAGTCTGGCCAAAAAAGTGAGCGGTACACCTGTACCTGCAAGACTCTTAATACCAGCGGTCGTTAAAAAGCAGCGTTGGGACCGGCCAACGCTGCTTTTTAAGCCTAACGCAAAACTCGTAATCTAGCCATAAGTTACAAAAAATAAAATGTGATCTTTGGGCTACATCACATGTATTGTAACAGCTTTTTGAATCCGGATCACAGTCAGAATTGATTACCGATACAGGATAACAACTTGATTCAGTGTACTTGCTTTTAGTGCTGTATGGCACGCAAGTGGTGAATAGTGGATTTCACTGTTAGATAATCTAAAGATTATTGTATATAACCCAGGTTATGAAATGTGACAGCAAGAAGTCCATAGATAAATCAACTGGTTCATGGTTTGATCCTTGGTGGGATATACCTCACCCTGTATGGAAATAGCTGCCTATTGGCTGATTGCAACAGCCAATAGGATTTTTTCCCCTTTAATTCCTATTGGATGATAGAAGTCTATCAGTCAATCGGAATGTAAGGGACGCCATCTTGTATGACGTACTTTAAAGGGAAACTTCATTCTACGTTGACCATCATAAGAAGAGGATGCTCCATGCCGGATGTCTTGAAGATGGATCTGCTCCATGCTAGATGGATGAAGATAGAAGATGCCGTCTGGATGAAGACTTCTGCCAGCTTCGATGATGACTTCTGCCGCTTGGATGAGAAGGCATGTCGAGAACTGTAAGTGGATCATCGGGGGTTAGTGTTAGGTTTGTTAAGTGTTTATTGGGTGGGTTTTTATTTTTAGAGTAGGGTCTGGACAGTAAAAGAGCTAAATGCCCATGCAAATGCAATTTTCAGGGCAATGGGGAGCTTAGGTTTTTTAGATAGGGTTTTTATTTGGGGGGTTGGTTGTGTGGGTGGTGGGTTTTACTGTTGGGGGGTGTTTGTATTTTTTTTTTTTACAGGTAAAAGAGCTGATTTCTTTGTGGAATGCCCCGCAAAAGGCCCTTTTAAGGTTTAGTGTTTATTTGTTTGTAATTTAATTATTTTTAATTGTAGATTTCAATAATTTGAGTAGGGTAAGGTTTTTAAATATGTAATACAGTTAATTTAATTGTTAGTTTAATGTAATTTTAATATAATAGTTAGGGTAGGTTAATTAATAGTTTAAAATAGTTTAATGTAATTTTAGTATAATAGGGTAGGTTAATTAATAGTTTAATATAGTTTAATTTAATTCTAAAGGTAAGTTTTAATTTATTATAAGATAGGGATAAGGTAATTTTAATTTCAATAAATTACAAATTGCAGTAAAAAGAGACTTACTGCGGAACGAATACACAAATTAGCACTCTAGGTTTGGATTAAGATCACTCTCATAAGATATGATTTTTTCTAGATACAGAAATATATTGGTACTAGTGGAGAAATTTTAAAATATAACTTTTAATAATATTAAAATTAAAATAGGATTTACATTAAAAACACACTTAAGTTGACTCTAATAGTGGATACATGTGCGATCTGTGTCAGATATGATTCTATTCTTGCCGTTCTGGAGTTAATTACCGATGGATTTTTTCTGCTTTAACAACAGATTTTTTATGCTTAAATAATAGTGAATGATATTACTTTGCCTGATTTTATAAGGCACCACTTATCTGGTTTGTAAATATATCGTCAAATATATCCGATAATAATAAGGATATGATGTTAATATAATCCTTAAGATAATTGTGGATTGAATGTTATTCAGACACCAAAGTGTTAATTTAGGAAGCAGAAGTAAATATTTTACTTAGATTGAAAAGTAGTCATTAGTTTCTACATAGTAGAGTGTAGTCTCTTTAATAAAATCTAGATTATACCTTCACAAAGCTAGGATAATCGGAATTTTATTACAAGGACAGAGACTTATATTTTGCAAGTTTAAAGCTAACAAAATAAACATTAATCTAATAAACATTGAGGTAAAGAATTTATTGGTTTAAAATAAAATTGTCTAAATACAAAGCTAGGATAATCAGAATTGTGTCTTACATGCTATGGGGATTCAAGAGGATGATAAAGGACGAGAAGAGGAACTGTGGTACGAAAGTTTAGCATATGTCAGTAGAGTCTTTAAGGAATGCTTTAAACTATGAAAACTAGGGTATAGTCCTTTGGATCAAGTCAAAATAGTGGTTATTCTTGAGAAGTCCTCTAGATAGCAATGTGAGGAGGTAACAAGAGAGGAGGAGAGAACGAGGTTGTGAGCAGAGTGAAGGGGACAGGAGGGAAAGTATCTGGAGACAAGTTATGAGATAAAGAGTGGAGCAGTGTTATTGATGGCCTTGATTGTCAGAGTCAGGATTTTGTCTTTTATTCTGGAGGCTAGATGAAGTTAGTGAAGAGATTGATAGAGAGATGCAGCAGATGAGGAGTGATGTGTACGGAAGATCAGCCTGGCAGAGGAAATCATTATGGATTTAAAGGAGATAAACAGCAGCAAGGGAGACCAGAGAGAATGGAGTTGCAATAGTCAAGGAAATTTTAGTTGAGTCTTGTGTGAGGAAGTGGTGAACTTTGGAGATGTTTTTAAGGTGGAAATGGCAGGAACTGGATGTGAGGAGTGACAGAAAGATCTGAGTCAAGTGTGACCCCAAGCCATTGTGGTAATGATGTTATTTTCAACATTTATAGAAATATGGGGGATAGAGATTTTGGAAGAAGAGGGAAAATATGGAGCTCAGTTTTGGAGAGATTTAGCTTAAGGTAGTAAGAGGACATCCAGGACATGGGCTAGCAAGGAAATGGATAGGTCTGGTGCACAGAGGTAGATTATGTGTCATAAGCATACAAATGTTATTGTAACCTGTGGGTCCTTATTAAGGATCCTAAGGAAGATGGAAACAGAAGGTGGAAAATGCGCAGAGAATATGCCAGAGAAGACTAAACTAAAGGTATGTTTGGTAAGGTAGGAGGGAAACCATGAGAGGGTTGTGTCTCAAATGCTAAAGGATTGGAGGGTTTGGAGTGAGGGTGATCAACAGTAGCAAAGGCTGCAGACAGATTGAGAAGGATTAACTGAGAAAATCATTTGATTTTGCTATAGTAAGTAGATAATTAATAACCTTAATAATTGCTGTCTCTGTGGAGTGTTGGGAGCAAAATCCAGATTGCAATGGATCAAGAAAGGAATTTAATGTGAGGAATTGTGATAAACATGTACAAACTAACCTTTCCAGAAAGTCAAAATAGTTAAACTGTCTAAAATACAAATTCACCATGTCTGTTTTTCTTTAACTCAAATTGAAATAACTTTCAGGAACTTTTTTCACAGGGGTTTCTGCAGACCTACACAGAGCAATATACGCAGCCAATTAAATTATAACATGGCAGCAAGTTGATTCATGATAATAACTGTGAAATGTTCTTGAATGCAGGTTTTCTTAATCAAATAATATAATTTCATTATTTCTGCAATTTAAATTTTCAGATCATTTTCAGTTTAAACTTCCATGCACTTGCAGCCATAAATGAACACTCTAATTCCTCTATGTTACTGTCACAAATGTTACAATTTAAATGTATGATTTGAGCAATATTTGTAATTTGTTACTAATGTGAACTTAGCATGTGTAAAGGAAAAAAATTATATATATATTAAATCAGTGTAAATACATTTTAAATGCATCAAGAATGACTGAAAAGTATTTTTGAACAGGTTGTAATATTATTTATTACAGTACAAAATTTTAGTGGGTTAGCAGTTCATGCAGTAGAAAGCCACCTGAAAGCAAACAATCGCCTAGATTACGAGTTTTGCTCTATACCGGGTGTGTAAAGAATGCAATAAAATGAGCGGTATTGCACTTTTCATAGCGCTGCCATTATGAGTTACTGAAAAACCTCCTTGTGCTGTGCTTTATGGTGCGTTAAGCTCCATACCGCACAAAAGCCAAGGGCTGAGTTTATGTGCTTGTGCACGCTTTCCCCTATTGACATCAATGTGGAGAGAGTGTTAGAAACCTGCGATCGCTGAATGGCAAATCACTGTAACGCAACCACATTGATGTTTATGGGGAAAAGAAAATTACATTTAAACCTAACACCCTAACATAAACTCCTAGTCTAAACACCCCTAATCTGCAGCTCCCCAACATCTCCAACACTAAATAAAGTTATTAACCTCTAATCTGCCACTCCCTGACGCTAAATAAAGTTATTAACCCCTAATCCGCCGCTCTCCGACATAGCTGACACTAAATAAACCTATTAACCCCTAAACTGCCGCCCCATATCACTACTACTGTAATAAACCTATTAACCCCTAAACCGCCGGCCCCCCACATCGCCAACACCAGCCCCCCAACCTAATCTAACATAACTAACTATTTTAATAAAATAAAAAAACTACCAATTCAAAAACCTAAATAAAAAATTTAAATAAACCTAAACTACGAAAAAATAAAAAATCTAACATTACAAAAAATAATAAACACTAAAAATATGAAAATTAAAAAACTCTAAGATTACAAAAATAATAAATGAAATTATCAAAAATAAAAACAATTACACCTAATCTAATAGCCCCCCAAATAAAAATATCACCTAGCCTACATAAACTACCAATAGCCCTTAATAGGGCCTTTTGTAGGGCATTGCCCTAAGTTAAACAGCTCTTTTACCTAAAAAAAAACTACAAAGTCCCCCCAACAGTAAAGCCCCCCACCCAACCAACCCCCCAAAATAAAAAAAAACTAAGCTACCCATTGCCCCTAAAGGGGCATTTGTATGGGCATTGCCCTTAGTTCTTTTACTGCCCAAAGCCCCTAATCTTAAAAAAAAAAGACTAACACTAACCCCAGAATATCTACTCATGGTTCCTGAAGACTGGTCATCCATCCACATCCAGACGGTGACATCTTCCTCCATCGCGGGACCATCTTCTATCTTCATCCCGGTGGTGCGGAGCTGTCCAGGACCGGCAATGACATCCAGCACGGAGCGTCCTCTTCATGCGATCACTGCTGTACACTGAAGCTTGAATGCAAGGTACCTGTTTAAAAATAGGTTACCTTACATTCCTATTGGCTGACATTTTCAAATCAGCCAATAGGATGAGAGCTACTGAAATCCTATTGGCTGTTCAAATCAGTTATGTCATTTTTGAGTGCGGAATGGAGGGTTGTGCTAAGGCTAAAATGCTTGCGTTACAGCCTATACCGCCGCAACTCGTAATATGTGTTACCAGCAATTCCACGCGCAATGGCCAATTTTTCAGCGGTATAGCCGTACCGCACCATAACGCAAAACTTGTAATTTAGCCGAATGATTTTTGATAGATTGTTATACTACCAAAAAACCCAAGCAAATGAATGGAATGGAATACACTACATTGACAGAAAATGAAATATAATTTACAAACTTAATTTAAAGTACAGAGAGTAATTCCTAGATATTTCTACATAGCTTATACATTTCATATTCTTTACCTAAGTTTATGAATTCAGCTAATTAAATGTTAATATTTGAAATGCATTAAATTCTATGCTTACTTTTTTAAATCGAGACAATGAAAACCTCCTATTATGAGAATTTCAAAGCTAAGTAAAAAACTGATTATTGCATGTTCCCAAAAGGGTAGATAAATGTTTAAATGAATGTAGATAAAAGAGAACAAAGAGACAAAATAAAGAGCCTCCTAGGAAATAACGAAAGATGCTGTTCACACTTTGCTATGTAGATATCAATGAAGAACAAAAGTAATATGATGAATAGTTATGTTTTCCTTGTTCTTTTTTTTTTTTTTTGAAAAGTCCTTGAATTTGAAGATGACATTGATGACATGACTAAGAAATGAATAAAAACAATTGATGAAACACAATACATAGAAGGTATTTAAGTACTTTTTGTTTAATATAGATAATGTGAGATTAACTTGTACAGAATTGTATGATTTCGCCTCCAAACAATTTGGGTCTAAACTTTTAAAATAACTGACTTAGTTTGTCTTCCGCCGAGAAACAGTGACATCCTCTTGAATAATTATTTAAAAGAAGGGCAATTATATTTCATCATTTTTAGACAAAAATATATAGCCCTGAGACAATTTCCTTTAAAATATATTGTAAATGGGTGTCTTTATCCAATTATTTAGGGTCACAAACAGAACATGATTCAATGATCTATTTAGAAGATTTAGTTAAAGTAAAAGAATACATATTAAAGTGATGGTAAATCCAAACATTTAACAAACGTTAGGATCTAGACTAGCATCACTAAAGATAAACTCTAGTTTCTGTCATCAATTACTAAAAAAACAGGTTCTAAACTCACTCTTTCTGTGCTGAAGTATATCCCTAAAATCAGCGTCTCCGGTCACCCACGGCACAGCGCTCTTTTACCAATGAGGTGAAGTTTCCACCTCTAGCCTTGCTAGGATGTCAGTTGACATGCAAGGCTATAGGTTTAGAGGTGGAAACGTCACCTCACTGAAGAAGAGCTCTGTGCCGTTTGCGGCCAGAGGCGCTGATTTTAGCGATATACTTCAGCACAGAAAGGGTGAGTCTAGCACCCACCTGTTTTTTAGTAATAGATGACAGAAACTAGAGTTTATTTTTAGTTATGGTAAATGCTAGTGTTTTTTAATTTACCATTACTTTAAGCTACGTATCTGTTATTTAAAAGGATTCCTAATTGCTGGTCTGTTTGCAACACTAATGTAATAGATTGCCATCAATACTAGAGCAAGAAAGCAATGAAATATTGATTAATGTTGCTACCTAATGGCTAGATTTAGAGTTTTGTCGGTAACGACCCGCGTAGCTAATGCTGGCTTTTTTCTGGCCGCACCTTTAAAATAACTCTGGTATTGAGAGTCCACAGAATGGCTGCGTTAGGCTCCAAAAAAGTAGCGTATAGCATATTTAACGCCACTGCAAATCTCGATACCAGAGTTGCTTATGGACGCGGCCAGCCTCAAAAACGTGCTCGTGCACGATTCCCCCATAGGAAACAATGGGGCTGTTTGAGCTGAAAAAAAACCTAACACCTGCAAAAAAGCTGCGTTCAGCTCCTAACGCAGCCCCATTGTTTCCTATGGGAAAACACTTCCTACGTCTGCACCTAACACTCTAACATGTACCCCGAGTCTAAACACCCCTAACCTTACACTTATTAACCCCTATTCTGCCGCCCCCGCTATCGCTGACCCCTGCATATTATTATTAACCCCTAATCTGCCGCTCCATAAACCGTCGCTACTTACATTATCCCTATGTACCCCTAATCTGCTGCCCCTAACACCGCCGACCCCTATATTATATTTATTAACCCCTAATCTGCTGCCCCTAACACCGCCGACCCCTATATTATATTTATTACCCCTAATCTGCCCCCCTCAAAGTCGCCTCCACCTGCCTACACTTATTAACCCCTAATCTGTCGAGCGGACCGCACCGCTACTATAATAAAGTTATTAACCCCTAATCCGCCTCACTAACCCTATAATAAATAGTATTAACCCCTAATCTGCCCTCCCTAACATCGCCGACACCTAACTTAAATTATTAACCCCTAATCTGCCGACTGGAGCTCACCGCTATTCTAATAAATGTATTAACCCCTAAAGCTAAGTCTAACCCTAACACTAACACCCCCCTAAATTAAATATAATTTTAATCTAACGAAATTAATTAACCCTTATTAAATAAATTATTCCTATTTAAAGCTAAATACTTACCTGTAAAATAAATCCTAATATAGCTACAATATAAATTATAATTATATTATAGCTATTTTAGGATTAATATTTATTTTACAGGTAACTTTGTATTTATTTTAACCAGGTACAATAGCTATTAAATAGTTAAGAACTATTTAATAGCTAAAATAGTTAAAATAATTACAAATTTACCTGTAAAATAAATCCTAAGCCAATCGGATTGAACTTGATTCTGATTGGCTGATTCCATCAGCCAATCAGAATATTCCTACCTTAATTCCGATTGGCTGATAGAATCCTATCAGCCAATCGGAATTCGAGGGACGCCATCTTGGATGACGTCATTTAAAGGAACCGTCATTCGTCGTTCAGTCGTCGGCCAGGATGGATGTTCCGCGTCGGAGGTCTTCAGGATGCTGCCGCTCCGCTCCGGATGGATGACGATAGAAGATGCCTCTTGGATGAAGACTTCAATCGGATGGAAGACCTCTTCTGCCCCGCTTGGATGAAGACTTCTACCGGATGGAGGACCTCTTCTTGCTCCGCTTGGATGAAGAATTTGGCTCGGCTGGGTGAAGACAACTCAAGGTAAGGAGATCTTCAAGGGCTTAGTGTTAGGTTTATTTAAGGGGGGTTTGGGTTAGATTAGGGGTATGTGGGTGGTGGGTTGTAATGTTGGGGGGGTATTGTATGTTTTTTTTACAGGCAAAAGAGCTGAACTTCTTGGGGCATGCCCCGTAAAGGGCCCTGTTCAGGGCTGGTAAGGTAAAAGAGCTTTACCCTTTAGAATAGGGTAGGGCATTTTTTTATTTTGGGGGGCTTTGTTATTTTATTAGGGGGCTTAGAGTAGGTGTAATTAGTTTAAAATTGTTGTAATATATTTCTAATGTTTGTAATTTTTTTTTTTTTTTTGTAACTTAGTTCTTTTTTATTTTTTGTACTTCAGTTAGTTTATTTCATTGTATTTATTTGTAGGAATTGTATTTAATTTATTTATTGATAGTGTAGTGTTAGGTTTAATTGTAGATAATTATAGGTATTTTATTTAATTAATTTATTGATAGTGTAGTGTTAGGTTTAATTGTAACTTAGGTTAGGATTTATTTTACAGGTAAATTTGTAATTATTTTAACTATTTTAGCTATTAAATTGTTCTTAACTATTTAATAGCTATTGTACCTGGTTAAAATAAATACAAAGTTACCTGTAAAATAAATATTAATCCTAAAATAGCTATAATATAATTATAATTTATATTGTAGCTATATTAGGATTTATTTTACAGGTAAGTATTTAGCTTTAAATAGGAATAATTTATTTAATAAGGGTTAATTAATTTCGTTAGATTAAAATTATATTTAATTTAGGGGGGTGTTAGTTTTAGGGTTAGACTTAGCTTTAGGGGTTAATACATTTATTAGAATAGCGGTGAGCTCCAGTCGGCAGATTAGGGGTTAATAATTGAAGTTAGGTGTCGGCGATGTTAGGGAGGGCAGATTAGGGGTTAATACTATTTATTATAGGGTTAGTGAGGCGGATTAGGGGTTAATAACTTTATTATAGTAGCGGTGCGGTCCGCTCGGCAGATTAGGGGTTAATAAGTGTAGTCAGGTGGAGGCGACGTTGAGGGGGGCAGATTAGGGGTAATAAATATAATATAGGGGTCGGCGGTGTTAGGGGCAGCAGATTAGGGGTACATAGCTATAATGTAGGTGGCGGCTCTTTGCGGTCGGCAGATTAGGGGTTAATTATTGTAGGTAGCTGACTGCGACGTTGTGGGGGGCAGGTTAGGGGTTAATAAATATAATATAGGGGTCGGCGGTGTTAGGGGCAGCAGATTAGGGGTACCTAAGTATAACGTAGGTGGCGGTCGGCAGATTAGGGGTTAAAAAAAATTATTCGAGTGTCGGCGATGTGGGGGGGGCCTCGGTTTAGGGGTACATAGGTAGTTTATGGGTGTTAGTGTACTTTAGAGTACAGTAGTTAAGAGCTTTATGAACCAGCGTTAGCCCAGAAAGCTCTTAACTACTGACTTTTTTCTGCGGCTGGAGTTTTGTCGTTAGAATTCTAATGCTCACTTCAGACACGACTCTAAATACCGGAGTTAGAAAGATCCCATTGAAAAGATAGGATACTCAATTGACGTAAGGGGATCTGCGGTATGGAAAAGTCGCTGCTGAAAAGTGAGCGTTAGACCCTTTTTTGAATGACTCCAAATACCGGCGGTAGCCTAAAACCAGCGCTAGGAGCCTCTAACGCTGGTTTTCACGGCTACCGCCAAACTCCAAATCTAATCCTAATAATTCTAAGAGTTGATACGTATCAATCTAACTTTCCAATAATTGTGCACTGAGAGCAAAATATATTTGGCTATAAGTATATGGCTGAGATGAAGAAATTCACTTTAATATATATATTGTGACAAAAGCACCTCTTGCTTGTACTGTTAGTCACAAAAGTCTTTATTTTAACAGGTCGTGTACAAAAGGTAAAAAAGCTTCCATTTAAAAAAAAAAAAAACCTAGCTCTTTTGAGCACTAACGTTCACCGAATAACAACACAATCTACAGTTGGTCAGCTAATCTGTAGCCAACAATTTAAACACAAAATAATTATTTGTACGGCCCTCATAATTTTACTTTGACACAATTTTTCTCACTCAGGATAAGTCATGCAGTTTCACTCTCTGCCTTTTACTTGTATGTGTCCTACAATCTCTCAGCTTGAGGGATTTTTATTAGCAGCCTCTGCTAATCAACACTCTTAAGTGAGGATAATTTGGAGGTTCCATTAAACTCCTGGCCTGGATTCCCAACCATATAAAATGTGGAGTGCAGCACTGGCCCCCCTTGCTCTCCAAAATGCTTCATACCAAGCACCCAAAATACTACTAGCTACTTGTAATAGCAAATACAAAGGAACAATGTCTCCCTGGGGTTATAATATCAGATATCCACTCTGCAGCACTAATTGAGAAATATAAATGCCATCCATGATGATGCCCTGCACTCTGTATATATGGCCAAAAGTATGTTGATACCTCTACTAATTATTGAGTTCACATGCCTCAGTCAAACTCACCTAAACTGAAGAGCTTAGTGACAATACAGAACTACCTCTGCAATCAACATCAGCACAAGAACTGAGCTTTATTACATTGGATTACATTGCTGAAAAGAGGTAGACATGCCTTACATTGACATGCGTATTTAAAGCATTAGCTGGAGTTGTGTAAAGCACTAGACTATGGAGCAGGGAAAATGTTTTCTCTGGAATGATGAATCATGCTTCTCTATCTGCAGTCTGATGAACGAGTATGTGTGAGTTGGATGCCAGGAGAATGGAACTTACTGGAATGTA
Source organism: Bombina bombina (assembly GCF_027579735.1). Classification (NCBI taxonomy): domain Eukaryota; kingdom Metazoa; phylum Chordata; class Amphibia; order Anura; family Bombinatoridae; genus Bombina; species Bombina bombina. The sequence continues at coordinate 914,567,104 of NC_069503.1, forward strand.
TAGTGCCTACTATAACGTTTGGTGCAGGAAGGATACTTATCTCATGTTGTTTTTCAGAGTTTGGGCTAGGCCTCTTAGTTCCCGTAAAGGATCATATTAATGCTACAGTATACACATAGACATTTTAGACAATTGGGGGCTTCCAAATTTTTGGGAAAAGTTTGGGGAAGATTCTTTTCTATTACAGTATGATTGTCCAAAGTGAAGGCTATGAAGACATTGTTTGATGAGATTGTGTAGAGGAACACAGAGCCCTAACCTCTACCCCAATGAAAACCTTTAGGATGAATTGGAAAGCTGATAATGAGTCAGATATTCTCATTCAACATCAGTACCTGCCTTTACAAACTGTCTTTTGGTTAAATGGGTCCACAGACAAACTCCAAAATCTTTCAGAAAGTCTTCCCAGAAAATTCAAGTCTGTTATAGTCAAAAAAGGACAACTCCATATTAATGCCTATAGTTTTGGAATGGAATGTCCAACAAGATCATTTAGGTGTAGTGGTTAGGGACCCACATACTTTTCCCAAGGTAGTGTAATTGTATGCACTTTTTTTTTTCATCTTGGTTCCTCAACAACACTCAGTTATCCCTTTCTATCAGCATATGCCTTTTCTCATAGCTCTCACATCTCACTCCTATAACTCTTTTTACTAGCAGCTAGTGATGTCGCGAACTTAAAAATTTCGGTTCGTGAACGGCGGACTCAAACTTCTGCCATTGACTTCAATAGGCAGGCGAAATTTAAAACCCACAAGGACTCTTTCTGGCCACAATAGTGATGGAAAAGTTGTTTCAAGGGGACTAACACCTGGACTGTGGCATGCTGGAGGGGGATCCATGTCAAAACTCCCATGGAAAATTACATAGTTGATGCAGAGTCTGCTTTTAACCAATAAAGGGCCTAAATCACCTAACATTAAAAAATTGTTTGCAATAACGTGCTTTAAAACATCAGTTATGATGTCGTATCGATCAGGTAGTGTAAGGGTTACGCCCGCTTCACAGTGACAGACCAAACTCCAAGTGTAACGCACCGCAAACAACCGCAAACAGTCCATTTGCACAACCACGAGATAGATAGATTTGATAGATAGATACATAGATTACATAGCTCAATCGATGCAATATACATATGATCGATACAAATTACATAGATCAATAGATGCAATATACATTTGATAGATACGAATTACATAGATCAATAGATGCAATATCCATTTGATAGATACAAATGTTATCGATCCAAAGATGCAATATACATTTGATAGATACGAATTACATCAATCAAAAGATGCAATATACATTCTATAGATACGAATTACATCGATCAATAGATGCAATATACATTTGATAGATACATTTGATAGTTAGATAGATTTGATAGATAAATAGATAGATTTGAAAGATATATAATTTCCATGACAGATTATAACAATAAGACATGCGGTCTGGGACCCGTGGTGTGTTAAGTAGTACTATTCTTAGCAGTTTACTACTACCTGTTACTCCCCCTATCGGGGAAGGTCTATATGGCCTGCATTTTTGGAACAGGGAGATGGAAGAAGATGATTGGTCTGTCCTCCTACTTCAAATTTGTCAAAAACACAAGTGGCTGTCTCAAAACAGTCCTGACACGAGATAGATAGATAGATAGATAGGATAGATAGATAGATATACATAGATTGATAGTTAGATAGAATCGATAGAAGATAAATAGATAGATTTGTTATATATATAATTACCCTGACAAAGTATAATAATTAAACATGCGGTCTGGGACCCATGTTAACTAGGTTGTGTTAAGTAGTACTATTCTTAGCACTTTCATCCCTGTAACTCCTCCTATCTATATGGCCTGCATGATTACCATGACAAAGTATAACAACAAGACACGTGGTCTGGGACCCTTGGTAACTAGGTTGTGTTAAGTAAAACTTTTCTTAGCAGTTTAATCCCTCTTACTCCCCCTTTCGGTGGAGGTCTATATGGCCTGCATGATTACCCTGACAAAGTATAACAACAAAACATGCAGTGTGGGACCCATGGTAACTAGGTTGTGTTAAGTAGTACTATTCTTAGAACTTTAATCCCTGTTACTCCCCCTATCAAGGGAGGTCTATATGGCCTGCATGATTACCCTGACAAAGTATAATAACAAAACATGCGGTCTGGGACCCATGGCAACTAGGTTGTGTTAAGTAGTACTATTCTTAGCACTTTCATCCCTGTAACTCCTCCTATCAGGGGAGGTTTATATGGCCTGCATGATTACCATGACAAAGTATAACAACAAGACACACGGTCTGGGACCCATGGTAACTAGGTTGTGTTAAGTAAAACTTTTCTTAGCAGTTTAATCCCTCTTACTCCCCCTTTCGGTGGAGGTCTATATGGCCTGCATGATTACCCTGACAAAGTATAACAACAAAACATGCAGTGTGGGACCCATGGTAACTAGGTTGTGTTAAGTAGTACTATTCTTAGCACTTTAATCCCTGTTACTCCCCCTATCAAGAGAGGTCTATAGGGCCTGCATGATTACCCTGACAAAGTATAATAACAAAACATGCGGTCTGGGACCCATGGTAACTAGGTTGTGTTAAGTATTACTATTCTTAGCACTTTAATCCCTATTACTCCCGCTATCGGGGGAGGTCTATATGGCGTGCCTGATTATCCTGGCAAAATATAACAACAAGACATGCAGTCTGGGAACCACTGTTAACTAGGTTGTGTTAAGTTTTACTATTCTTAGCACTTTAATCCCTGTTACTCCCCCTATCGGGGGAGGTCTATATGGCCTGCCTGATTATCCTGACAAAATCTAACAACAAGACATGCGACCTGGGAACCACTGTTAATGTTAACTAGGTTGTGTTAAGTTGTACTATTCTTAGCACTTTAATCCCTGTTACTCCCCCTCCTGTTACTCCCCCTATCGGGTGAGGTCTATATGGCCTGCATGATTACCCTTACAAAATATAATAATAAAACATATGCTCTGGGACCCATGGTAAGGTTGTGTTAAGTAGTACTGTTCTTAGCATTTTAATACCTGTTACTCACCCTATCGGCGGAGGTCTATATGGCCTGCATGATTATCCTGACAAAGTATAACAACAAAACATGTGGTCTGGGACCCATGGTGGTACTGGTATAACTAAGTTTTCTTAAGTATTACTATTCTTCAAAGTTTAATCCCTGTGATTGGTCTGTCCTCCTACTTCAAATTTGTCAAAAACACAAGTGGCTGTCTCAAAACAGTCCGGACACAAGATAGATAGATAGATAGATAGATAGATAGATAGATAGGATAGATATACATAGAATGATAGCTAGATAGAATCGATTGAAGATAAATAGATAGATTTGTTAGATATATAACTACCCTGACAAAGTATAATAATTAAACATGCGGTCTGGTACCCATGGTAACTAGGTTGTGTAAAGTAGTACTATTCTTAGCACTTTCATCCCTGTAACTCCTCCTATCGGGGGAGGTCTATATGGCCTGCATGATTACCATGAAAAAGTATAACAACAAGACACGCGGTCTGGGACCCATGGTAACTAGGTTGTGTAAAGTAGTACTTTTCTAAGCACTTTAATCCCTGTTACTCCCCCTATCGGGGGAGGTCTATATGGCCTGCATGATTACCTTACCAAAATATAACAATAAGACATGCGGTCTGGGAACCAGTGTTAACTAGGTTGTGTTAAGTTGTACTATTCTTAGCACTTTAATCCCTGTAACTCCCCCTATCAAGGGAGGTCTATATGGCCTGCATGATTACCCTGACAAAGTATAACAACCAAACATGCGGTCTGGGACCCATGGTGGTACTGGTATAACTAGGTTTTCTTAAGTATTACTACTCTTAGCAGTTTAATCCCTGTGATTGCTCTGTCCTCCTACTTTAAATTTGTCAAAAACACAAGTGGCTGTCTCCAAACAGTCCGGACACAAGATAGATAGATAGGATAGATATACATAGATTGATAGTTAGATAGAATCGATAGAAGATAAATAGATAGATTTGTTAGATATATAATTACCCTGACAAAGTATAATAATTAAACATGCGGTCTGGGACCCATGGTAACTAGGTTGTGTTAAGTAGTACTATTCTTAGCACTTTCATCCCTGTAACTCCTCCTATCGGGGGACGTCTATATGGCCTGCATGATTACCTTACCAAAATATAACAATAAGACATGCGGTCTGGGAACCAGTGTTAACTAGGTTGTGTTAAGTTGTACTATTCTTAGCACTTTAATCCCTGTTACTCCCCCTATCGGTGAAGGTCTATATGGCCTGCCTGATTACCCTTACAAAATATAATAATAAAACATATGCTCTGGGACCCATGGTAAGGTTGTGTTAAGTAGTACTGTTCTTAGCATTTTAATACCTGTTACTCACCCTATCGGGGGAGGTCTATATGGCCTGCATGATTACCCTTACAAAATATAATAACAAGACATGCGGTCTCGGACCCATGGTAACTAGGTTGTGTTAAGTAGTACTGTTCTTATTCGTTTAATACCTGTTACAACCCCTAATGGTGGGAGATCTATATGGCCTGCATGATTAGCCGCGCCAAACAAAACAACAAGACATGCGGTCTTGGACTGGGACCCATGGCTAACTCGGTTGTGTAAAGTAGTACTATTCTTAGCACTTTCATCCCTGTTACTTCCAGACCTCTCGGGGGAGGTCTACATGGCCATCATGATTAGCCTAACAAAGTACAACAATAAAACCTTGGCTCTTGAAACCATGATAAGTAGCTTTATTTTGGTAGTACTATTCTTATTAGTTTAATACCTGTTACAACACCTAATGGTGGGAGGTCTATATGGCCTGCATGATTAGCCGCACCAAACAAAACAACAAGACATGCGGTCTTGGACTAAGACCCATGGCTAACTCGGTTGTGTAAAGTAGTACTATTCTTAGCACTTTCATCCCTGTTACTTCCAGACCTCTCGTGGGAGGTCTACATGGCCATCATGATTAGCCTAACAAAGTACAACAATAAAACCTGGGCTCTTGAAACCATGTTAAGTAGCTTTATTTTGGTAGTACTGTTCTTATTAGTTTAATACCTGTTACAACACCTAATGGTGGGAGGTCTATATGGCCTGCATGATTAGTCGCACCAAATAAAACAACAAGACATGCGTTCTTGGACTGGGACCCATGGCTAACTTGGTTGTGTAAAGTAGTACTATTCTTAGCACTTTCATCCCTGTTACTGCCACCTCTCGGGGGAGGTCTACATGGCCATCATGATTACCTTACCAAAATATAACAATAAGACATGCAGTCTGGGACCCATGGTAACTAGGTTGTGTTAAGTAGTACTGTTCTTATTAGTTTAATACCTGTTACAACACCTAATGGTGGGAGGTCTATATGGCCTGCATGATTAGTCGCACCAAATAAAACAACAAGACAAGCGTTCTTGGACTGGGACCCATGGCTAACTTGGTTGTGTAAAGTAGTACTATTCTTAGCACTTTCATCCCTGTTACTTCCAGACCTCTCGGGGGAGGTCTACATGGCCATCATGATTACCCTCACCAAAATATAACAACAAGACGTGTGGTCAGGGAACCATGGTAAGGTTACTTCCTTTTGCACAATCAAGTATACCAGTTGCAGACAGAGGTTCTGACCCTGCATTATGGCTGCACCTCTCCCTAAAAGAGGCATCCGTTACAGAGTCTGTGGGCATGTATGCAAAGAGCTGGCCTGCCTAAAAGGAGCAGCAAGGCAGTACAGGTCGTTCTCCTTCAGCCGTTTTATACGATGGCCCATGACCCTCAACAGCCACAACAGCATGAAACACCACATATGCCATCCATTTGCACAGTAGAGTACAGGTATGGCATTGATTTGCGTAACCCGGAGATAATTTAGAGGAACCGGGAATATTGAACAAAAAACGTGCTTGGACACCCAGTACAGGTCGTTCTCCTTCCGCCTTTGTAGACGAGGGTCCAGGACCCTCCACAGACACAACAGCAAGAAACACCACCTATGCCATCCTTTTGAACAATAGACTACAGGTATGGCATCGATTTTAGGAACACGGAGATAATTTTTAGGAACCCGGGAAATTTAAAAAGAAACATGATTGGACACCCAGTACACGTCGTTCTCCTTCAGCCTTTTTATAAGCGGGTCCCAGACCCTCAACAGAAACAACAGCAGCAAAGAGGACATATGCCATCCTTTTGAACAATAGAGTACAGGTATGGCATTGATTTTAGGAACACAGAGATAATTTTTAGGAACCGGGAAATTGAACAAAAAACCATGCTTGGACACCCAGTACAGTACAGGTCGTTCTCCTTCGGCCTTTTTATAAGAGGGTCCAGGACCCTCAACAGAAACAACAGCAGGAAAGAGGATATATGGCATCCTTTTGAACAATAGAGTACAGGTACGGCATTGATTTTAGAAACCCGGGGATAATTTTTAGGAACCGGGAAATTGAACAAAAAAAAATGATTGGACACCCAGTACACTTCGTTCTCCACTTCGTTCTCCTTCAGCCTTTTTATAAGAGGGTCCAGGACCCTCAACAGAAACAACAGCAGGAAAGAGGACATATGGCATCCTTTTGAACAATAGAGTACAGGTACAGCATTGATTTTAGAAACCCGGAGATAATTTTTAGGAACCGGGAAATTGAACAAAAAAAATGATTGGACACCCAGTACACTTCGTTCTCCTTCAGCATTTTTATAAGAGGGTCCAGGACCCTCAACAGAAACAACAGCAGAAAAGAGGACATATGGCATCCTTTTGAACAATAGAGTACAGGTACGGCATTGATTTTAGAAACCCGGAGATAATTTTTAGGAACCGGGAAATTGAACAAAAAACCATGCTTGGACACCCAGTACAGTACAGGTCGTTCTCCTTCAGCCTTTTTATAAGAGGGTCCAGGACCCTCAACAGAAACAACAGCAGGAAACAACACATATGCCATCCTTTTGCACAATAGAGTACAGGTATAGCATCCATTTTAGAAACCCGGAGATAATTTTTAGGAACCGGGAGATGGAAAAAGATGCTTGGACAACCAGTACACTTTGTTCTCCTTCAGCCTTTTTAGACGAGGGTCCCGGACCCTCAACAGAAACAACAGCATGAAACACCACATATGCCACCCTTTTGCACAATCGAGTACAAGTATGGCATTGATTTGAGGAACCCGGAGATAATTTAGAGGAACCGGGAATATTGAACAAAAAACGTGCTTGGACACCCAGTACAGGTCGTTCTCCTTCAGCCTTTTTAGACGAGGGTCCCGGACCCTCAACAGAAACAACAGCATGAAACACCACATATGCCACCCTTTTGCGCAATCGAGTACAGGTATGGTATTGATTTGAGGAACCAGGAGATAATTTAGAGGAACCGGGAATATTGAACAAAAAATGTGCTTGGACACCCAGTACAGGTCGTTCTCCTTCAGCCTTTTTATAAGATGGCCCACGAACCTCAACAGGCACAACAGCATGAAACACCACATATGCCATCCTTTTGCTTAATAAAGGACAGGTATGGCATTGATTTGAGGAACCTGGAGATAATTTAGAGGAACCGGGAATATTGAACAAAAAATGTGCTTGGAAACCCAGTACAGGTTGTTCTCCTTCAGCCTTTTTATACGATGGGCCACGACCCTCAACAGGCACAACAGCATGAAACACCACATATGCCATCCTTTTGCACAATAGAGTACAGGTATGGCATAGATGGAACCCAGAGATAATTTAGAGGAACCAAGAGACGGATAAAGATGCTTGGTTGGTCCTCCTCCTTCAAATTTGGGGCACTGCGCGTGCAATCTACTGTGCCACCAGATATGAGTGGTGTGTTAAGTAGTACTATTCTTAACAGTTTAATCACTGTTATGTGCCTTTTTTTTATTTGAGTTTTGTAGCCACAGTGCAGCAGCAGAGGCCAGAAAAATTAGGCATGTACAAATGCCTGAAAAATTCGGTATTGTTGCAGCCACTGCTGTAGCAGCGGCCAGAAAAATTGATGTTTGTAAAACAGTTAGAAAGTGCCCTAAAACCTTGCGGCTTGAAAACTAGTTGTTGGCGGATAAGTCACACAAGTCATCCTGCATTAGAAGAAAAAAAAAAAGCCAGCGTGTGTACCATTTGTAGCCGAAGGCAGCTCATCTCATCATCAGGCCTTTTTTACTCAAATGTATCGCCCAATGTCAGTCCCTTCGGGATCCATCCCTCATTCATTTTAATAAATCTGAGATAGTCAAGACTTTTTTGACCTAGGCGACTTGTCTTCTCAGTGACAAAACCTCCTGCTGCACTGGTCCTTTCGGACAGGACACTTGAAGCGGGGCAGGCCAGAAGTTCAATTGCAAATTGGGATAGCTCAGGCCACAGGTCAAGCCTGCACACCCAGTAGTCAAGGGGTCCATCGCTCCTCAGAGTGTCGAGATCCGCAGTTAATGTTAGGTAGTCTGCTACCTGTCGGTTGAGTCTTTCTCTGAGGCTGGATCCCGAAAGGCTCTGGCGATGCATAGGAGTTAAAAAGGTCTGCATGTCCTCCATCAACAAGACGTCAGGAAAGCGTCCTGTCCTTGCCGCCGTGGTCGTGGGAGGAGGAGGAGGAGGATTACTTTCATCTCTTCCCCTGTTAGATTCCCGTTGTGCTGTGACATCACCCTTATACGCTGTGTAAAGCATAGTTTTTAATTTATTTTTTAAAATGCTCCATCCTTTCCGACTTGCGGGAATTTGGTAACATTTCAGGCACTTTATGCTTATACCGGGGGTCTAGTAGCGTGGACACCCAGTACAGGTCGTTCTCCTTCAGCTTTTTTATACGAGGGTCCCTCAACAGGCACGACAGCATGAAAGACCCCATTTGCACAAGGTTGGATGCCGAGCTAATCATGTCCCGTTCCTCGTCCTCACTGATGTCACTGAGGGTATCTTCTTCACCCCAGCCACGTACAACACCACAGGTACCAGAGAGGTGACAACAACGAGCACCCTGGGATGCCTGTTGTGCTTGGTCTTCCTCCTCCTCCTCAAAGCCACATTCCTCCTCTGACTCCTCTTCCTGACAATCCTCTTCCTGCGTTGCCACAGGTCCAGCAAGCAATGCTGATAAGGCTGTTTCTGGTGGTGATGGACACCACAACTCTTCCTCTTCACGCTCATCTACGGCCTGATCCAGCACTCTTCGCAGGGCACACTCCAGGAAGAAAGCAAATGGTATGATGTCGCTGATGGTGCCTTTGGTGCGACTGACAAGGTTTGTCACCTCCTCAAAAGGACGCATGAGCCTACAGGCATTGCGCATGAGTGTCCAGTAATTTGGCAAAAAAATCCCCAGCTCCCCAGAGGCTGTCCTAGCACCCCAGTCATACAAATACTCATTAACAGCTTTTTCTTGTTGGAGCAGGCGGTCGAACATTAGGAGTGTTGAATTCCACCGTGTCGGGCTGTCGCAAATCAAGCGCCTCACTGGCAGGTTGTTTCGACGCTGGATATCGGACAAGTGCGCCATGGCCGTGTAGGAACGCCTGAAATGGCCACACACCTTCCTGGCCTGCTTCAGGACGTCCTGTAAGCCTGGGTACTTATGCACAAAGCGTTGTACAATCAGATTACACACATGTGCCATGCACGGCACATGTGTCAACTTGCCCAATTTCAATGCCGCCACCAAATTACTTCCATTGTCAGAAACAATCTTGACAATCTCCAGTTGGTGTGGAGTCAGCCACTGATCCACCTGTGCGTTCAGGGCTGTCAGGAGTGCTGTTGTGGTGTGACTCTCCGCTTTCAGGCAAGTCAACCCCAAGACGGCGTGACACTGCCGTATCCGGGATGTGGAATAGTACCTGGGGAGCTGGGGGGGTGCCATTGATGTGGAGCAAGATGCAGAAGCAGAAGAGGACTTAGCCGAGGAAGAGGTTATGGAAGAGGATGGAGTAGGAGGAGTAGAGGAGGTAGCAGTCGTGGCAGTGTCACCAACTCTTCTGCAGAGCCACACATTCCATGCTTGTCAGACGTCAGCATGTTTACCCAATGCGCAGTGTAGGGGATATACCTGCCCTGACCATGCTTTGCAGACCAGCTATCCATGGTCATATGGACCCTTGCCCCAATGCTTTGTGCCAGACATGCCATTACTTCCTTTCGAACAACAGAGTACAGGTTTTGGGATTGCCTTTTGTGAAAAGAAATTTCTGCCCGGTTCCTTCCACTGTGGTGTCCCAATAGATACAAATTTTTTGAAAGCATCAGACTCCACCAGCTTGTATGGTAAAAGCTGGCGGGCTAAGAGTTCAGACAAGCCAGCTGTCAGACGCTGGGCAAGGGGTGACTTTGAGAAATTGGCTTCTTACGCTCAAACATGTCCTTGACAGACACCTGACTGTGGGCAGATGACCAGGAACTGCTACGTAAGAGAGACTCAGTGAAGGATGACACATCAAGAAAGGAAGCAGCAGCGGGTACAACATCATCATCATCATCATACCATACCTCCATGTCTGTAATGCTGCCTGACTGAGACATATCACTGTTATCTACATCCTCTGTCAATGATGGTTGCGCATCACTCATTTCTTCCAACTGATGTGTCAATAACTCCTGTGACAGATCAAGTGAAGTGGCTGTGGTGCTAGTGTTGGTGGTGGTGACAGGCGGGCGAGTGGCACTGGTTACTTGAGAGGTGCCCAAAGCACAGCTGGACGTAGATGGTGCGTCAAGGTTAGGAGGACTAGTAGCGGAAGCTGTAGAAGATTGGGTGTCCTGTGTTAGCCATTCAACTAGGTCCTCCTCAGAACTTTTCGCGTCCCCCCTGGCACCCGGCGTCTGAACAATGTGCATATTTGTAGGGTCTAAAGGAATCACAGCACCACGACCACGACGGCACCTGCGGGGTGGCCTGCCTCTGCCTGTCATTTTTTTAAAAATGTACACTTACAATACTATTAAACACATTATGAGTGGTGGCACTGGGCAAGTGGGCACAGTATACGCTGTGAGCCTGATGTTTCAAAGTCAAAAATGTTTATTTTTTAAATATTAAAAGTACTGTGACAACAAATATGATTGGTGGCACTAGTTGGCAAGTGGGCCTGTCTTGCACACATGCTGGGAGGAAGGCAACTGCAATTAGATTACACTAGCTGAGTCATGCTTCTTAGTCCCAAAATTTGACAATACTGTTAGAACAAATATGATTGGTGGCACTAGTTGGAAACGGCAAGCGGGCCTGGCACACACGCTGGCAGGCAGGCAACTGCAATTCAATGGCACTAGGAGACTGATGATTCACAGTCAAAAAAGTTATGATTTAAAATATTTTCAATACTGTTACAACAAATATGATTGGTGGCAGTAGTTGGCTAGTGGGCCTGGCACACACGCTGGCAGGCAGGAGGAAACTGCAATTCAATGGCACTAGCAGACTGATGATTCACAGTCTAAGAATTTTTTATTTTAAATATTTACAATCCTGTTAGAACTAATATGATTGGTGTAACTAGTTGGCAAGTGGGCCTGGCACACATGCTGGCAGGCAGGCAACTGCAATTCAATGGCACTAGGAGACTGATGATTCACAGTCAAAAAAGTTATGATTTAAAATATTTTCAATACTGTTACAACAAATATGATTGGTGGCAGTAGTTGGCTAGTGGGCCTGGCACACACGCTGGCAGGCAGGATGAAACTGCAATTCAATGGCACTAGCAGACTGATGATTCACAGTCTAAGAATTTTTTATTTTAAATATTTACAATACTGTTAGAACTAATATGATTGGTGTAACTAGTTGGCAAGTGGGCCTGGCACACACGCTGGCAGGCAGGCAGCTGCAATTCAATGGCACTAGGAGACTGATGATTCACAGTCAAAAAAGTTATGATTTAAAATATTTTCAATACTGTTACAACAAATATGATTGGTGGCAGTAGTTGGCTAGTGGGCCTGGAACACACGCTGGCAGGCAGGAAACTGCAATTCAATGGCACTAGCAGACTGATGATTCACAATCTAAGAATTTTTTATTTTAAATATTTACAATACTGTTAGAACAAATATGATTGATGTAACTAGTTGGCAAGTGGCCTGGCACACACGCTGGCAGGCAGGCAACTGCAATTCAATGGCACTAGCAGACTGATGATTCACAGGCAAAAAATTATTTATTTTAAATATTTACAATACTGTTATAACAAATATGATTGGTGGCAATAGTTGGCAGTAAGTAGGCCTGGCACACACGCTGGCAGGCAGGCAACTGCAATTAGATTACACTAGCAGACTGATCTTTCACAGTCAAAAAATTATTATTTTTAATAATTAAACTACTGTTATAACAAATATGATTGGTGGCACTAGTTGGCAAGTGGGCCTGGCACACACGCTGGCAGGCAGGCAACTGCAATTCAATTGCACTAGCAGGCTGATGATTCACAGTCAAAAAAGATTTTATTTTAAATATTTACACTACTGTTATAACAAATATGATTCGTGGCACTAGTTGGAAAGTGGGCCTGGCACACACGCTGGCAGACAGGCAACTGCAATTAAATAACAATAGCAGACTGATGTAACAGTTTGTTTTTAAAAAAGTTACAAAAATGTTACAACAGATAGGAGTAATGGCACTCAGGATAGAACTAGGCACAGTATGTGCTGGCAGCCTGACACACAGGCTGGCACTAGTGGTGGCAGGCTGGCCTGTAAACTAAAATTAAATAACACTAGAAGACTGATGTAAAAGTTATTTTTTTACAAAATGTAATATAATGTTACACCAGATAGGAGTGGTGGACTGGCACTGAGGATGGAAGTAGGCACAGTATATGCTGGCAGCCTGACACACAGGCTGGCACTAATGGCAGCCAGGCTGGCCTGGCAACTAAAATTAAATAACACTAGAAGAGGACTGATGTAAAAATAAAATTTAAAAAAAAAATTACACTAATGTTGTTACACCAGATATAAGTGGTGGAAAAAAGAGCTATTAATCAGTGTCACACTATATGATGTGGGCCAGAAACACACAGGCCTGATGGAAAAAGAAATTAGATTACACTAGCAAAATGATTTAATTTTTTTTTTTTTAACTTTAAAATAATGTAAAGCAGATATGAGTCGTGGCTGCTAGGCAGCAATTAACCATAGTATGCTGAGTAAGCCAGAAACACACAGGCCTGATAGAAAATGAAATTATATTACACTAGCAAAATGATTTAAATGTTTTTTTTTTAATTTAAAATAATGTTAAGCAGATATGAGTCGTGGCTGCTAGGTAGGGCAGCAATTAACCACAGTATGCTTGCTGTGTAAGTCAGAAACACACAGGCCTGATAGAAAATGAAAGTAGATTACACTAGCTAAATGATTTAAAAGTTTCTATTTTAAATTTAAAATAATGTTAAGCAGATATGAGTGGTGGCTGGCTGCTAGGTAGGGCAGCAATTAACCACAGTATGCTCTGTAAGTCAGAAACACACAGGCCTGATAGAAAATAAAATTAGATTACGCTAGCAAAATGATTTAAAGGTTTTTTTTTTAAATTTAAAAAAATGTTAAGCACATATGAGTCGTGGCTGCTAGGTAGGGCAGCAATTAACCACAGTATGCTCTGTAAGTCAGAAACACACAGGCCACACACAGGCCTGATAGAAAATGAAATTAGATTACACTAGCACAATGACTTAAAAGTTTTTTTTTAACTTTAAAATAATGTTAAGCAGATATGAGTGGTGGCTGGCTGCTGATAGGACAGCAATTAACCACAGTATGCTGAGTAAGCCAGAAACACACAGGCCTGATAGAAAATGAAATTAGATTACACTAGCAAAATGATTTAAATGTTTTTTTTGAAAAATTTAAAATAATGTTAAGCAGATATGAGTCGTGGCTGCTAGGTAGGGCAGCAATTAACCACAGTATGCTTGCTGTGTAAGTCAGAAACACACAGGCCTGTTAGAAAATGAAATTAGATTACACTAGCAAAATTATTTAAAAGTTTTTATTTTAAATTTAAAATAATGTTAAGCAGATATGAGTGGTGGCTGGCTGCTAGGTAGGGCAGCAATTAACCACAGTATGCACTGTAAGTCAGAAACACACAGGCCTGATAGAAAATAAAATTAGATTACACTAGCAAAATGATTTAAAGGTTTTTTTTTAAATTTACAAAAAATGTTAAGCACATATGAGTCGTGGCTGCTAGGTAGGGCAGCAATTAACCACAGTATGCTCTGTAAGTCAGAAACAGACAGGCCTGATAGAAAATGAAATTAGATTACACTAGCAACATGATTTAAAAGTTTTTTTTTAACTTTAAAATAATGTTAAGCAGATATGAGTGGTGGCACTGGCTGGCTGCTGATAGGACAGCAATTAACCACAGTATGCTGAGTAAGCCAGAAACACACAGGCCTGAAACATGAAATTAGATTACACTAGCAAAATAATTTAAACGTTTTTTTTTAAAAATTTAAAATAATGTTAAGCAGATATGAGTGGTGGCTGGCTGCTAGGTAGGGCAGCAATTAACCACAGTATGCTCTGTAAGTCAGAAACACACAGGCCTGATAGAAAATAAAATTAGATTACACTAGCAAAATGATTTAAAGGTTTTTTTTTAAATTTACAAAAAATGTTAAGCACATATGAGTCGTGGCTGCTAGGTAGGGCAGCAATTAACCACAGTATGCTCTGTAAGTCAGAAACACACAGGCCTGATAGAAAATAAAATTAGATTACACTAGCAAAATGATTTAAAAGTTTTTTTTTATTTAAAAAATGTTAAGCACATATGAGTCGTGGCTGCTAGCCTAGGTAGGGCAGCAATTAACCACAGTATGCTCTGTAAGTCAGAAACACACAGGCCTGATAGAAAATGAAATTAGATTACACTAGCAAAATGATTTAAAAGTTTTTTTTTTAAATTTAAAATAATGTTAAGCAGATATGAGTGGTGGCTGGCACAGAGCAATGAACCACAGTATATGTTGTGTGAGCCTGAGAGACACAGGCCTTATAGAAAATGAAAATAAATTACACTAGCAAAATAATTTCAAATTTTTGCTGGTTAAATTTAAACTAATGTTAAGCAGATATCAGTGGTGGCACTAATAACAGTTTATGCTGTGAGCCTCACACACAGTCTGAAAGCCAGGCAAATGCAAATAAAAATACAAAGAAAAAAAAATGACTGAAGTTATAGCCCTAAAAAGGGCTTTTTGGGGTGCTGTCCTTGCAGCAGAGATGAGATGAGTCCTTCAGGACTGTAGTTAACACTAAATACACTAGCCTAGCTATCTATTTCCCTATTATGTCAGCAGCAGCAACACTAAAAGCTCCTCTCACTAAGAAAGCAAGATAGTAATGAGTCTAAAATGGCTGCTGCCAAGGAGCTGGGAGGGTCTGTGAGGGAGTGTCTGCTGCTGATTGGCTCAAATGTGTCAGAAGGCTGTGACATACAGGGTCAAACTTTCCTCAATGATGACACATAGGGGGCGGATCAAACATAGCATATGTTCGCCTGCAGCGGCGAACGCGAACAAGCTATGTTCGCAGGGAACCGTTTGCGGACGAACAGTTCGGGACATCACTACTAGCAGCCCAAAATAATGTTTTATCTACCAAAAAATAATTCACTAACTTCAAAAATATACATTTAACAGTGGTGTTATGTCCTTGTTTCTCTTCATGCAGGCTATAGAGTTAAAGGGTTCTAAATACCAGATATTGATTTGGAGAAATAAATTGAGCATACATAATTTGTACAGCATATACAAAATAATAATAAAACAGAAGTCAATTAAATAAACAATTAATTAAATTCAAATGTTTCAATAACTTCCATGTTTTTCAATTAATTGTGTAAATAAGAAGTTATTTAATGGGCAGTGCTTATTTTAACCCCAGCCATGTTATGCATCTGCATTAAAACAATTAGTGCTAGATTACAAGTGGAGAGCTAAATTGTTGTGCACCCGCGAAAGGGAAAATTTGCCCATTTGTGTGTGCGCGATAATCAATCAGCCATTACAAGTGACTTGTTATTGCTATCTCTGGTTAATTTTATAAATATGCCCCAAATGGCCTCAAATTATTGTCTAGTGTAATTTATTAAAAAATAAAGATGGCAGCATATTTGTTAGGAAAAAATATGGCACCGAAAAGTGCCTTTACATTGCGGTCTATGGGGAACTGTGTGGTCACAGTAAATATATATGTATATTCTTATATACATATATATTTATGTGTTAATATGTATATATACACATATTAACACATAAATATATATATCTATATCAGCATATACATATATATTTATATTTGCTGCCATTGATGCGTGACTTACCCTCTTCACTGGTGCTGAAGTTCTGATGCCGTCTCTGACGGCATTAGAAAGATGCTCCCATAGGAGCAGATTCTATACCTATTCTGAGTTAATCACACAAATTATTCAATTGCATATGGAACTGGGGTTGGCTAATTCAAAGGGGTTACAAGACATACAATAGACTGGAATGATAGAAAGAGAACCAAAAAAAAAAGAAAATGAAAAAAATGGGTTCTAAGATTTCACATAAAACTTTAAAATATTGGAGTGGAGTTTGCTCAAGTTTTATTGTGCGCAGGCTGCTATTGATAACAAATATTGCTGCTCTATTGGGAACTTGCCAAATATTTGTATTAGATATATGTCTGAATTTTGCTTATTTATCAAGTCATTTTATATATGAACAGTCGAATACATTATTGGACAAAAGAGAAAAAAAACAAATTGATTGCTTAACGAAATTGATTTGTTCAGTTGTTAAAGGGACACTAAACCCACATTTTTTCGTTCATGATTCAGATAGAGAATTCAATTTTAAACAACATGCCAATTTACTTATATTATCTCATTTGCTTCATTCTTTAAATATCCTGTGTTGAAGAATTAGCAATACAACAGGGTGAGCCAATCACACAAGGTATCTATATGCAGCCACCAATCAGCAGCTACTGAGCCTATCTAGATATGCTTTTCAGCAAAGGATATCAAGAGAATGAAGAAAATTAGATAATAGAAGTAAATTGGAAAGTTGTTTAAAATTGCATGTTCTTTCTAAATCATGAAAGAAAAAAATGTGGATTTCATGTCCCTTTAATGCTGTTTGGCGCACAAAAAAAGCTGCAGGAATAAGGGAATGAAGTTACACTCGGCTAGATTACGAGTTTTGCGTTCGAAGCTATGCGGTGCTAACGAGCAGTTTTTTCTCACCGCTCACTTACCTACAGCGCTGGTATTACAGGTTTTTACAAACCCGCCGTTAAAAGGCAAGAAGTGAGCGTTGAGCAAAATTTTGCTCCTTACAGCACTCCAATACCAGCGCTGCTTAAGTCAGCGGTGAGCTGGTTGTACGTGCTCGTGCTTGATTTCCCATAGGAATCAATGGGGAGAGCCGGCTGAGAAAAAGTCTAACACCTGCAAAAAAGCAGCATAAAACTCCTTAATGCAGCCCCATTGATTCCTATGGGGAAATAAAATTTATGTTTTATTTAAAAATGTGTTATTTGCTAGTTATTTCCAACAGGAACAGCTAATATACGGCTAGATTACAAGTTTTGCTTTAGAGGCTATGTGGTGCTAATGAGCAGTTTTTGCTCACCGCTCACTTACCTACAGCGCTGGTATTACAGGTTTTTACAAACCTGGCGTTAAAAGGCAAGAAGTGAGCGCTGAGCAAAATTTTGCTCCTTACCGCACTCCAATACCAGCGCTGGTTAAGTCAGCGGTGAGCTGGTCGTACGTGCTCGTGCATGATTTCCCCATAGGAATCAACGGGGAGAGCCGGCTGAGAAAAAGTCTAACACCTGCAAAAAAGCAGCGGAAAGCTCCTTAACGCAGCCCCATTGATTCCTATGGGGAAATAAAATTTATGTCTACACCTAACACCCTAACATGAAACCCAAGTCTAAACACCCCTAATCTTACACTTATTAACCCCTAATCTGCCGCCCGACATCGCCGACACCTACATTATATTTATTAAACCCTAATCTGCCGCTCCGGACATCGCCGCCACCTACATTATACTTATGAACCCCTAATCTGCTGCCCACAACATCGCCGCCACTTACATTATATTTATTAACCCCTAATCTGCCACCCCAATATCGCCGCATACCTACCTACACTTATTAACCCCTAATCTGCAGTCCCCAACGTTGCCGCCACTATAATAAACATATTAACCCCTAAACCGTCGCACTCCCGCCTCACAAACATTAGTTAAATATTATTAACCCCTAATCTGCCGTCCCTAACATTGCCGCCACCTACCTACATTTATTAACCCCTAATCTGCCACCCCTAACGTCGCCGCCACTATACTAAATGTATTAACCCCTAAACCTAAGTCTAACCCTAACCCTAACACCCCCTAACTTAAATATAATTTAAATAAATCTAAATAAAAAAACTCGTAATAGGAGTGGGCGTAAAAAAGCAGCGTTAGGACTTTTTAACGCTGCTTTTTTACTATTTACCTAAATAGTTAATAACTATTTAATAACTATTCTACCTAGTTAAAATAAATACAAACTTGCCTGCAAAATCAAAATAAACCCTAAACTAGATACAATGTAACTATTAGTTATATTGTAGCTAGCTTAGTGTTTATTTTATAGGTAAGTATTTAGTTTTAAATATGAATAATTTAGTTAATTATAGTAATTTTATTTTGATTTATTGTAATTATATTTAAGTTAGGGGGTGTTAGGGTTAGGGTTAGACTTTAGGGTTTAGGGGTTAATACATTTAGTATAGTGGCAGCGACGTTGGGGGCGGCAGATTAGGGGTTAATAAGTGTAGGTAGGTGGTGGCGACATTGGGGTCGGCAGATTAGGGGTTAATAAATATAATGTAGGTGGCAGCGATGTCCGGAGTGGCAGACCCTAAGCTAGCTACAATATAACTAATATTTACATTGTATCTAGTTTAGGGTTTATTTTGATTTTTTTATTAGATTTATTTAAACTTGCCTGCAAAATCAAAATAAACCCTAAACTAGATACAATGTAACTATTAGTTATATTGTAGCTAGCTTAGGGTTTATTTTATAGGTAAGTATTTAGTTTTAAATATGAATAATTTAGTTAATTATAGTAATTTTATTTTGATTTATTGTAATTATATTTAAGTTAGGGGGTGTTAGGGTTAGACTTTAGGGTTTAGGGTTTAATAAATTTAGTATAGTGGCGGCGACGTTGGGGGCGGCAGATTAGGGGTTAATAAGTGTAGGTAGGTGGCGGCGACATTGGGGGTGGCAGATTAGGGGTTAATAAATATAATGTAGGTGGCAGCTATGTTGGGGGCAGCAGATTAGGGGTTCATAAGTATAATGTAGGTGGCGGCGATGTCCGGAGTGGCAGATTAAGGGCAATAAATATAATGTAGGTGTCGGCGATGTTGGGGGCGGCAGATTAGGGGTTAATAAGTGTAAGATTAGGGGTGTTTAGACTTGGGTTTCATGTTAGGGTGTTAGGTGTAGACATAAATTTTATTTCCCCATAGGAATCAATGGGGCTGCGTTAAGGAGCTTTCCGCTGCTTTTTTGCAGGTGTTAGACTTTTTCTCAGCCGGCTCTCCCCGTTGATTCCTATGGGGAAATCATGCACGAGCACGTACGACCAGCTCACCGCTGACTTAACCAGCGCTGGTATTGGAGTGCGGTAAGGAGCAAAATTTTGCTCAGCGCTCACTTCTTGCCTTTTAACGCCAGGTTTGTAAAAACCTGTAATACCAGCGCTGTAGGTAAGTGAGCGGTGAGCAAAAACTGCTCATTAGCACCACATAGCCTCTAAAGCAAAACTTGTAATCTAGCCGTATATTAGCTGTTCCTGTTGGAAATAACTAGCAAATAACACATTTTTAAATAAAACTATTTTTTCACCTATGCACATGTCTAATTTGTATTACAATCTAATAGAAAACAAAAAATATTGGTTCAAACATTGTGTCCCAATAGATTTTGTTCAGGATTGTAAAGCATAACTTAAAAATCACATTAGGTATGGGATTGCCAATTAGGGCTAGATTACGAGTGGTGTGCTAACTGTTGCACGCAAGCGATATTGGATGTTATTCAGCTTTTTATGTTAGCGTATTATGAGTTTAAAGTAAATGTGTTAGCTTGAGCGTAATCAAATTTAACATGCGTCCGTTTAGTGCGACTTCAGCGCTCTGGCTATTTGCTATGAAAGACAAAAAAGTCATACAGAATACATAAAATACATTTAAAAGTACAGTTGCACTCACAATAACAATGTCTGATAAAAAAATTATTTCAAATAAATTGAATTGAAAAGTTATAAGGGTGTTAGAAAAAAAGGATGCAAAGAGCTTTAACATGGAGATACAACATACACATGTCTAAATATGTATGTGTTTGTGTGTGTATATATATATATATATATATATATATATATTTTATAAGTAAGAAAATATAAAGGTGGGTTAATCCAGCACCAACTATTAATACACCTCTAGTAAATAATTGAAAAGCTGTTTATAAAGCCACAAGGAGCCACCGGATCTGAATCAAAGAAACACAATTTATTAAAAATAAACAATCAGGAAATCAAACATATATAGGTTAAATCACCAACAATAATGAGTAATCCTAAAAAACTAAGGAGATAATGGCCATATATAATATACCAGTATATATAGACTATATAACATTCTCTCTGAATGTTCCTTTAATTTAATGAAATTAATCATAAAAGAAACTCAGTTAAAATTGGATATTTTGATTGAGAAGATTAAGGAATCAGAGTTAGCATTAGATGCATGGTCAGCTAATCAAGACTATAGAAAATTAAAGGATGAAATAGCGATGGAAACTAGAAAATTACAGGAAGAGACAAAATCAAGAAAAAGAAGGACATTTTTGAGAGATCTTTTAGATTACAAAGAGGACAAAGTATATGAATATGCCACTAGATATACTTCAGACTCTTCAGAATCAGATAAACCATCAAACAGAGGGAGGTGCCAGCGTAGAAGGAGGAATTTTTTGGACAAGGGCCCCCAAGGGATCAAAGAGAAAGAAAAAGAAAAACTAGGAGAGGGGGATGTAAGCACAAAAAAGGCAAATGGCAAGACAGGTGGGTACACCCTATGGAGCTCACAGAATATAGACAAACAGAATCAGTAAGTGAAGATGAATTAAAAGTAGTGAATTTGTCTGATAAGACTTTGGAAACACCACATCTCCAACTTTTGAAGAAAGGTTTGACATTTTGTCCTACCAATAAGCTTGATAAATTTACTGTCACAAAAGACCTGCATATGCTTGCTAGAAAAGTTGTTCTTAAAAAACTTTACATGAATAAACTAGATATTACAAAATTAGATATGCATGATAAGAAAACCTTAAGCGATCTTGAAACATTATTATAGGTAAACAGTGAGGAAGACTCACTAGATCAAATATCTGGATCAATAGGTTTCAGTAACTTGAAACCTAAATCAAACTATATGCCAGCATTGTCTATGGTTTCTAATGTATCGAATTTTGTCAAAATGGTTGAAAAAGACATAAAAAATCTGAATACTGATTGGATTGCTAAAAATAATTTGACAAAAGTAGAACAAGAGGCATTAAATGAATTAATGACTGATGAAAGCATCATAATTAAGCCATCTGATAAAGGTGGAAATGTGGTGGTCCTGAAAAAAGTAGATTATGCTAATGAATGCTTAAGACAACTTAACATAAAGACACAATATGAACTACTAAAAAAAGATCCTACCTTTGAATATAAAATTAAATTAGATAAGATTCTGTTTGAGGCCTTTAGTGAAGGCATAATAAATAATAATGAATATCGATATATGAAAAATGAGTTCCCGGTGGTCCCCACCTTTTACACGATTCCCAAGCTGCACAAAAACAAATATCATCCCCCTGGTAGGCCCATAGTGGCAGGGATAAATAGCCTATGTAAGAATGTAGGTAGATATATTGATTGGTGCTTGCGTCCACACCTTTTGTCCTTACCATCTTATGTGAAAGATACCAGAGATGTGCTTAAGAAATTGGACAATATCAGTGTAAATACAACTACTATTCTGGTCTCTATAGATGTAGATGCTTTATATTCTTGTATCCCTCATAATAAAGGTATAGAAGCATGTAAATATTATTTGACACAAAGAGGGAAAAACTATGATAAACATACTGATTTTGTAGTCAAGCTACTTGGTTTCATGTTAGATCATAATTACGTTCTTTTCGATAAAAAGTATTATAGACAGTTAATAGGCACAGCTATGGGGGCATGCTGTGCCCCAACATATGCCTGTCTTTATCTAGGTATGTGGGAAGCTGAGACCATAATTGATGTTCCAATACAATATGAACCTATGATAGATCTTTGGACACTTTATATAGATGATGTCCTACTCTTGTGGAATGGTACAGTAGAAAATCTAAAATTATTCATGCAAAGTCTGAACAATAATTCCTTTAATCTAAAATTTACCTATGAGTATAGTGTTAGTGAACTAACTTTTCTTGATTTAAAAATTATTAAAAAAGACAATACTCTAGTCACTGAATCATACAGAAAACCTACATCTGCCAACACTTTATTGTTGGCAAGTAGCCATCATCCAAAAATGCAGATAGAATCTATACCTGTGGGGCAGTTTCTTAGGCATCGTAGAAACTGCTCCACAGAGGAAGGTTTTAAATTTCAAGCAGCTGACCAGACAAACAGATTTGTAGCGAGAGGTTAACCCAAAAAATGTATCAAGGAGGGTTATAAAAGAGCTAAGACAACTAATAGGGAAACTTTACTATATAGTGACAAGGAATGTAAACCATCCATTGTAAGATATACTTCAGTATATAATGATAGATGGCAAGACTTAAGAGCTATTCTTAAAAGAAATTGGAATCTATTAACCCTTGACCCAGAAGTAAAACAAATTGTGGGGGATTTTCCTTCATTAACTACAAGAAAGGCACCTTCATTAAAGGACAAACTTGTAGCGAGTCATTTCGTGAATATAAATCAAAAAGAGAACTGGCTAGCAAAAAAGAATAAAGAAATTGGGTCTTTTATTTGCAGAAAATGCATTATATGTAAATTTATGATAAAAGGAAATAAGATTGTGAATCTGGAAGGAAGAGCTTTTAGAGTAAAGGGACACATAACATGCAAAAGCATAGGAGTGGTATATATGGTTACATGTACATGCCCAAGATTCTATATAGGGAAAACCTATAGGGAATTATATGAGAGGATAAAAGAGCATAGGAGAGACATTCTAAATGAAAATATAAAAACTAGTGGAGTTGCACGACACTTCCAAGAACAACACAATAGTTTAGACACAGACCTTAGATGGATGGGTCTGGAGTTATTTGACCTAAAGGATAGAGGTGGCGATATGGATCAGTTACTACTTAAGGCAGAGTGTAAATGGATATACAACATGAATTCCCTAAAAACGAATGGTCTTAATGAGGAAATAAACTATGCTCCTTTCCTTAATTGAAAATGTATAGATGCTTAGTCCCTGTGCTTTAAATTAATAAAATGACATAAAAAACAGTATATGTTTAACTTTATGTATATTTTTGCTCTGATTACGGATTGTGCAAGAAGGGTTTTTTGTTTAGTGTTTGCCATATGATTTGCTAAAAATATCTATCAAAATAACATATGATCAGTGCATGGTGAATACATTGGTATCAGACTCCCACTCTGTGTTTAAGTTCACCAGATTAAGAAAGTTTATTTAATATGATATAGGTATAATAATAAAAGAATTTGCTTTGATTTATAAATTATATTTGAGCATACATGAGTATATTGAGTAATCCGTTTTAAGTATATTTCACCTGAGTTAAAAATGAGAACCCTATAAAAAGCTGCTTATGTGCAATGATGATTATGATGCTTGAGAAAGCCCAATGCTGATTGAGGGTGAAACACGCGTAGCGTGAACAGCACGCTTCTGTGAAGTCGGAGGCATGGGACGCTAACTTCGGATAATTCTGGCCTGTGCTTGTCGGGGCACAAGTTTGGAGCAGACCGCATAGCTGCAATATCAGGAGACGGAGGGGTAGCTGTGACTGTATACTTTGGAGAGGATCACTTATACTGCTGTGTGGTGAGCTGTAGGCTGTTCAGCCTTGAATAACCCGGTCTCCTTTGCTTTGCTCTGTTCTTACAAGAGACGCTGTGCTGAATTTCTCTGCTAAAATTACTGGCTTGTATATGCATAACTAACACACAGTGCTTTTACACCTGCTACCTCGACAAACGGACTACCGTACATAAGCTTCTGTTTCATATCTTTCACAATTGACTGTGCTTACTTATACTTCTGGCTGGTTCTGCTTTGGATCACATTATTCACAACCTGCTTGACAACCGCTAACAATTTTTTCTCAAACAAGAGACTTGGAGCATACACATGTCATTGCTTTGCTATTTTAGCTGGACTCTTGCCTAAGCTTTATTAGATCTGTTTATTTGTCATCACAGTGTGCAGTAATCTGTGCTTATATTTTCTTGCCTAGATACCAGGTGCTGAGCTTATGTTATATAGTCTATATATACCGGTATATTATATATGGCCATTATCTCCTTAGTTTTTTAGGATTACTCATTATTGTTGGTGATTTAACCTATATATGTTTGATTTCCTGATTGTTTATTTTTAATAAATTGTGTTTCTTTGATTCAGATCCGTTGGCTCCTTGTGGCTTTTTACACAGCTTTTCAATTATTTACTAGAGGAGTATTAATAGTTGGTGCTGGATTAACCCACCTTTATATTTTCTTACTTATAAAATACTATTTTTGTGGGTTCCGTGCACTGGTTTACCTGCCTATATATTTATGTGTCAGGTGATCCATCACTATACACTTAATATCCTCTTATGAGCAGGTACTTTTATATATTATATATATATATATATATATATATATATATATATATATATATGTTTTTATATCTGCATATATCTATTTACAGACATATATAATACATATATATATATATATATATATATATATATATATATATATATATATATATATATATATAAGAATATATTATTCTGTGTGAAAAACATTGAGATGTGAAAGTTTGGGATCTCCATTAAAGTCTATGGGGGACCATGATAACTTTTTACTTTCAATTATAATATGAGTGGAACCTGATGTGTGTAAAAATCCTGTGTCTAGAAAAGTTAACGCGCAAGCTGGAGTGCTAAATAGCACGCCACTCATAATCTAGCCCTTAATCGGGTAAGATTTTAATTAATTCCTGTAATCTGGTATTGTCAAATCAAGAAATGTAGTACCAGACACATCACTTCTTTAATCTCATAAAATATATCACAAGTTACATAATTTTCTCAAGAGTGACACAAATAATAATTTTATAATTTACCCCGAGTGAGCACAATAATAAGGAAAATAATTGGCCATTAAAGTAACATAGTACCCAAGCTTTCTATATTATGTATACAAAAGAGCAGCAGCTAAACATGGTTAAATGATGTGATTGCATCAAAAAACATTGAGCAAATCTGTTTAAATCAAGTTTAAACAGGAAGTGCATGGCTGTGCACAACTGAATCCTTGGAACTCAGTAATGTATTAGGATTAACATTATGAAGTGGTTGCATCACCTGTAAATGGGATTATTAGCAATGGGCTGAATGGATCATTAGCAGATGGAGTTATTTGCTGTGAGGGATTAATTTGTGTTAATATTGTATATTTTTTAATATAGAAACAAGTGCTATAGTGACTTCTTCACACCTTATCATAGCTACACAGCTGTCATCATGCTGGTGCTAAATTGGTCTACTTTTGTAAGTATTATTTTTCATACATAACATACACAACTAAATAGCATCAATACTAAAAAATAGGGGGGGAAAAGCATTGTATAATCTTATCATCATGCTATTATTATGTCTTCAAACAAAGCGTCCAGAGCATGAATGGTAAAAATCTAAATAAACCTATTTAAATTGAAATTATGTAAGTACCATTTTTTGTGCAGAAAAACAAAATCACAAAATGATCATATGTACACAACAAAAAACACATTAAATGTTAATAAAGTGAACACTTCTGCATGAATGTCAGGAAATGTTAGTAATTGACCTTTTGAGAAGGATATTGCTTCTGGAAGAAATATGAATTAGTAATAACTGTTATGTGTGGCAACACTCACTGTCCTGTAATGTTCATGTTCCTTAGCTAATTGATCAATTTCAATCGTTTAAGATCCCTAAAACACTTATAACATGCTTCAGGTGTAAGGTTCATAATAAAATAGTAAACAAGAGGAAATAAACATAGTGATCAAATTAAAGTATTTATTTTTAAATTTCACGAATGCTAAAATAGTTTGAGATTATTAATAGCTCTCAATAAACAAATTAAATCAATGCCATGTTATAACATGATGTAGAAAATAGTGCTTATATTAAAAATACATTTATACATTTTGTATGTCAGCTAGATTTTTATGCAAATCAAAATAAATTGTTAATAAATTAATACATTTTTTACTCTTCTCTAGTATGTTAATTTATTGTAAGACTTTACAGAAATCTTGAAATTACTAGGTGATTCATTTCCCTTTAAAGACTTGTTGAGTAAATAGACACAACATACTGTATCACACAATCTAGATTACCACCTAACTTATTTTTACTCACAAAGCAAAACTCTTAACTTATGTCTTGATCCTAATAAGGTTTTATGAATAATAAGCCTTAAGTAAAATAGCTGCGGAATCTGTTGGCGTTCTACAAATAACTGATAATAATAATAAAGTCAAAGTAACTATTACATTAATTATAAACAACCGGCCACTTTTAATACTGCTGTCATATAGGATAAACATGAGATATGGTCGTATATATTATGATAATGCCTAGAAAAAAAACTGTTGTATACCTGTAAATAATTTTGTAGAAAATATATATTTGAAATAGCCTTTTTAATTTTGATTATTAATAGTTCCTTAGCAGGAATATAACGTTTAGTAGCTTAGGTTAAGCACCCTGGATAGCGCTTGCTTATAGGTGGCTACATTTAGCCACCAATAAGCAAGTGTAACCCAGGTTCTGAACCAAAAATGGGCTAGCTCATAAGCTTTACTTTCCTGCTTTTAAAATAAAGATTCCAAGAAAACGAAGTAAAAAAGAAAGTTGCTTAAAATTGCATGCTCTATCTGAATCATTAAAGAAAAAAATGTGGGTTTAGTATCACTTTAAACTGATATTTAAAAAAAATGCACAATATGAGTGTAATAATACTTAATTGGCATGTGTATTACAAGTTGAAAGTAAATGCGTTCACTTGAGCGCAATCTAATTTAACGTGCGTCAGGTTAGCGCAACAGGAACCCTCGCATAAAGGATTAGGGATAAAAAAAAGTTGCACTAAACACAACATAACATTTTTTAAAAATAGTTACACTCAAATAAAAGCAATTTGATAAAAATTAGACATATAAGTATTAATAAAAAATAAAAAATCAAAGGGGGTCTATGGCCATGTGTGTGTATATATGTCTAAATAATAACTCTATAATAATATTTAATTTTCTCATTCCAGTTATTTTTATTTTAAATAAATATTTCTTTATATATCTACTAGTCCTAAAGCCCGTTTACACGGGCCATTTTTTGCAGTACAGCTGTCCCACCCCTTTCTCTCTCTCTCCCCCTCTCTTTTGTGTTCTCTCCCCCTCTCTTTTGCGCTCTCTCCCCCTCTCTTTTGCGCTCTCTCCCCCTCTCTTTTGCATTCTCTCTCGCTCCACCTCTCTTTTGCTCTCTCTCTCCCCCCTCTCTTTTGCTCTCTCTCTCCCCCTCTCTTTTGCGCTCTCTCTCACTCCACCTCTCTTTTCCTCTCTCCCCCTCTCTTTTGCTCCCTCTCCTCCCTCTCTCTTTTACGCTCTCTCTCTCCCATGTGGGGGTTTGGCGGTTATGGGGTTAATAGGTTAATTAGGTTTATTGTGATGTGTGTGTGTGGGCGGTTGCGTGTTTTTTTTTTTTTTAAGGATTCGGTTTTGCCTACGCTGCATCCAGGTGGATTCTGAAAATGGCATTGTGGATTTTTTACCAACCTGCCATTTTTGTAATCCACTGGGATGCAGCTTCCCTGCATCCAGGTGGATTTTTTTTGCTGCGCGCACAGCCAACATTTATTTGGCTGCCTCGTGCAGCCAACATTCCTTTGCGGATGCATGCGCAACTAGCGATACCGACGGACATGTTACAAATGCTATTATAGTATAGATACCTATATAATCATGTATATATAGGTATAGATATATATTTTACCAAAATACATTCAGATATATGTAGAAATATAGATTTATGAATAAATAGAACATATTATTCTATGTGAATAACATTGGAATGGGAAATATTCATATTTTCATGTTGGGTTAGCGCACTTGAAAATTTGCGATCGTGTTTGCACGCGAGTAGGGTGTTTGGTTTTTCCACTATTCTGCTCCAATGACTTCTGTGGGTGAATACATTATTGCAATCACAATATTCTAAGTTCAGGATTTTTACGCTAGTCGGGTTAGTGTGTGATCGAAAACAGTTTACTTTCAACTTGTAATATGAGTGCAACCCGAAGGGAAAAAAACCTACTTCTAGCACAGTTAACTCTCGAGTGGAAGCGTAAAATAACGCTCCACTTGTAATCTGCCCATTTATGAATAATTATAATGGTATTTTCAAAGGGCTCACATACGATTTCTTGCAACTTTACATATAGGGCTCCATGTATGAAGTAGCGTAAGCTGCTCTAAAGCCCTTGCGGGGCAGGATCACACATGTGAGCCTGCTCTACGCAATGAAAGAAGCAGCGGCCATTAGACTGTAGCTTCTTAAACTTTTCACAACCTCTGAGTTTCTTCTCTCTCGCATTTGGTCCCAAGGAGTGAAGGGACGGGCATTACACACTCAGCGGAGTGTGTAATGATGCACATGGGCCAGTGGATGAACAGAATCGCTGACCATATGCAGAGAATACGTGCAGACAGCTTCTCAAGTTAAGAAGCTGTCCGCATGCCTTTTAATACATGGGGCCCATAGCAAGGGAGTTCCAATTATTAAAATGATTTTTATATTGGGAGATCCTAGTTATACAGTATATGCTATTGTGGATCCCCAGTGGGAGATGCCTTGAGTATAGTTTTTCAGAAAAACCTAATTTTTAAAAAAAACATTTATTAGTTCCCAGCAGACTATGGGCTCCATGTACTAAGAGGCGGGCGGACAGCTTCTTAACTCGCAAAGCTGTCCGCCCGCCTCCGCTACACACGGGCAGCGGATCTATTGATCCGCTTGCCCGTATGTATCATTACACACTCAGCGGAGTGTGTAATGCCCGCCCCTTCAGTCGCGCGACCAATCACGCGACTGAAGGGGCTGTCAATCACCGAGAGCGAGCGAGCTCTCGGTGATTCTGCTTCGCCACCTAAGAGGTGGCGTAGGGTGTAGGAAGCAGCGGTCTAATGACCGCTGCTTCTTACATTGCGGGAAGCAGGCTCGCATATGCGAACCTGCCCCGCAAAGGCTCCGGAGCAGCTTTCGCTGCTTCGTACATGGAGCCCTATGGGCCAGATTACAAGTGGAGCGCTTAAAAATAATACCCCCTTGCACAAAATATTTTTTTTTGCAAAATAATTCTTGCTTCACTGTGACAATTAAAGCCCACGTTATGTATTTAATATACTGTAAACAGAATATTAGTTAGTAATTTTACAATGTAATTGAATAAACACACAGATAATTAAACAGGCATTTATCAGGCTCTTCACTGAGTGCAAGGACCTATAGATAAATATTAAATATGTTTGGTGCTAATGGAAGAACCCAGTGAGAGAATGCTTTATAGGCATCAACTTGATACATTGGTTACAATATAAAAAAGAATGTTCATCAATTGAATTTTAACTGTATAGTTAGATCTCCCATTGTGAAGAACAGACAGGCTTTTAAATACAAAAGGTGTTAGTTTTTTTTAAGTCAGGGAAAAGGCTAGTCAGATAAATAGTGACAGAATGAATGAGAAGGCAATTCAGATGAGGAGCATGAGAGACAGGTAGAAGCCATTAAAGGGACATAACGTAATGTATTTTTAGCTATGCATTGTAAAACAAAAACTTTGCAATTTTCCATCAGTATTTATGTAGCTCCCTTTTCCTGTAATTTAGCTCTGAAAAGTATGGAAGTATTTAGTGTGAGAGGTACAGTTAGATCTACTCAGTATATTAGACACAGACCTTATAATTGTAAATTCACTTAAAAGGATCAAAAAGGGGAAGCAAAAATAGTTATAATTAATGTTTATTAATAATGGTATTAATACATGTAACAGACCAACAGACAACGCCACAAATTTATTGGCCAATATGGACAACTCCCATCTCTAATGGACAAGTCTCCATGGAATAGAAAATATAGCATATTTGTTCAGTGCTAGGACAGCATAGTTAGACGCAAGTGAAACCGTGCCAACTCCCTTTCCCCAAAGACTTCATGCGTTAACCCGAAGGTGCACTAGGACAACTGCCCTAAAGTCGAAGGTGCTTTAAGAAATACTTCAAATACCTTTGTTCCTGATTTAGAAGAAAATGTTAATTATATATATATATATATATATATATATATATATGTGTGTGTATATATATATTACAGTCCTCTCTGGTAGCCAAGGGTTAAAAGTAGCACTTTGTTTTGTTTATTTGTTTTGCTTTTTTAATGAAGAGTACTGAGCCGACAATAAAGAGAAACAGCAGGATGTGGGAAGAAAAGTTGTGCTGTGCATGCTGTTATGGAAGAGGTGCAACTCTCTCCCTGACAATTACCCTGCATTATTAACGTCAGCAGCAACTCACTGCTGACGTTCCTTAATATTTCCAGTTATCTATATACAAACATTCGGCTAGATTACGAGTTTTGCTTTATGAGCAAAAAAGCTGCATTAAGGCTCAAAACGCTGCTTTTTCACTACCGCTGCTATTACGAGTCTTGTAGGTACAGCTGTCCCGCACACTTTTTTGGCCGTACCGCAAATTAACTTACGCAATTTTCGTAAAGTCATTTTTTCAATGGGACTTCCATTGCGCCGATATTACAAGCTTTTTTTTTTTAGGCCAAGAAGGGAGCGGTACAGCCTATCCCGCAAGATTCGTAACGCATTCTAAATTCAGTAGTTATGAATTTTACACTACAGAGCTGTATCATAAAACTCATAACTAAAGTGTTACAAAGTACACTAACACCCATAAACTACCTATTAACCCCTAAACCGAGGCCCTCCCGCATCGCAAACAATAAAATAAAATTATTAACCCCTAATCTGCCGCTCAAAATATCACCACCACTATAATAAACATATTAACCCCTAAACTGCCTCACTTCCACCTCGCAAACACTAGTTAAATATTACTAACCCCTAATCTGCCACCCCTAACATCCCCGCCCCCTACCTACATTTATTAACCCCTAATCTGCCTCCGCCAATGTCGCCGCTGCCACTATATTAAATGTATTAACCCCTAAACCTAAGTCTAACCCTAACCCTAACACCCCCTAACTTAAATATAATTAAAATAAATCTAACTAAAAATTCCTATCATTAACTAAATAATTCCTATTTAAAACTAAATACCTATAAAATAAACATATAAAATAAAAATATAACTAATAGTTACATTGTATCTAGCTTAGGGTTTATTTTTATTTTACAGGCAAGTTTGTTTTTATTTTAACTAGGTAGAATAGTGACTAAATAGTTATTAACTATTTGCTAACTACCTAGCTAAAATAAATTCAAATTTACCTGTAAAATAAAACCTAACCTTAGTTACACTAACACCTAACCTTACAGTACAATTAAATAAATTAACAAAATTAAATACAAATACCTAAATTATAACCCCCCCCACTAAATTACACAAAATAAAAAACAAATTACAAGATATTTAAACTAATTGCACCTACTCTAATAGCCCTATCAAAATTAAAAAAGCCCCCCAAATAAAAAAAACCCTAGCTTACAATAAACTACCAATTGCCCTTAAAAGGGCCTTTTGCGGGGCATTGCCCCAAAGAAATCAGCTCTTTTACCTGAAAAAAAAATGCAAACAACCCACCACCCACACAACCAACCCCCCAAATAAAAGCCTAACTAAAAAAACCTAAGCTCCCCATTGCCCTGAAAAGGGCATTTGGATGGGCATTGCCATTAAAAGGGCATTTAGCTCTATTGCGGCCCAAACCCTAATCTAAAACTAAAACCCACCCAATAAACCCTTAAAAAAAAAACTAACACTAACCCCCGAAGATCCACTTACAGTTTTGAAGAGCTGACCTCCATCGTCAACGAAGCCGGGAGAAGTCTTCATCCAAGCCGGGAGAAGTGGTCCTCCAGACGGGCAGAAGTCTTCATCCAGACGGCATCTTTTATCTTCATCCATCCGGCGCAGAGCGGGTCCATCTTCAAGACATCCGGCACGAAGCATCCTCTTCTTCCGACGACTCCCGACAAATGAAGATTCCTTTAAGTGACGTCATCCAAGATGGCGTCCCTTAGATTCCGATTGTCTGATAGAATTCTATCAGCCAATCGGAATTAAGGTTGAAAAAATCCTATTGGCTGATGCAATCAGCCAATAGGATTGAACTTCAATCCTATTGGATGATCCAATCAGCCAATAGGATTGAGCTCACATTCTATTGGCTGTTCCATTTAAGGGCAATGCCCATCCAAATGCCCTTTTCAGGGCAATGGGGAGCTTGGGTATTTTTTAGTTAGGGTTTTATTTGAGGGGTTGGTTGTGTGGGTGGTGGGTTTTACTGTTGGGGGTTGTTTGTATTTTTTTACAGGAAAAAGAGCTGATTTCTTTGGGGCAATGCCCCGCAAAAGGCCCTTTTAAAGGCTATTGGTAGTTTATTGTAGGCTAGGTTTTTTTTTTTTTGGGGGGGGCTTTTTTTATTTTGATAGGGCTATTAGATTAGGTGTAATTAGTTTAAATATCTTGTAATTTGTTTTTTATTTTGTGTAATTTAGTGCTTTTTTGTAATTTAGGTATTTGTATTTAATTTTGTTAATTTATTTAATTGTACTGTAAGGTTAGGTATTAGTGTAAGGTAACTAAGGTTAGGTTTTATTTTACAGGTAAATTTGTATTTATTTGAGCTAGGTAGTTAGTAAATAGTTAATAACTATTTAGTAACTATTCTACCTAGTTAAAATAAATACAAACTTTGCTGTAAAATAAAAATAAACCCTAAGCTAGATACAATGTAACTATTAGTTATATTGTAGCTAGCTTAGGGTTTATTTTATAGGTATTTAGTTTTAAATAGGAATTATTTAGTTAATCTTAGGAATTTTTAGTTAGATTTATTTTAATTATATTTAAATTAGGGGGTGTTAGGGTTAGGTTTAGACTTAGGTTTAGGGGTTAATAACTTTAGTATAGTGGCGGCAACGTTGGGGGCGGCAGATTAGGGGTTAATAAATGTAGGTAG
Organism: Bombina bombina; assembly: GCF_027579735.1. Classification (NCBI taxonomy): domain Eukaryota; kingdom Metazoa; phylum Chordata; class Amphibia; order Anura; family Bombinatoridae; genus Bombina; species Bombina bombina. The sequence goes on from NC_069503.1 coordinate 914,600,751, forward strand.
GTGGAGGCGATGTTAGGTATGGCAGATTAGGGGTTAATAATATTTAAATAGTGTTTGAGATGCGGGAGTGTGGCGGTTTAGGGGTTAATATGTTTATTATAGTCGCGGCGATGTCCGGAGTGGCAGATTCGGGGTTAATAAGTATAATGTAGGTGTCGGCGATGTCAGGGACGGCAGATTAGGGGTTAATAAGTGTAAGATTAGGGGTGTTTAGACTCGAAGTTCATGTTAGGGTGTTAGGTGTAAACATAAATTTTCTTTCCCCATAGGAATCAATGGGGCTGCGTTACGGAGCTTTACGCTGCTTTTTTGCAGGTGTCTATGGGGAAATCGTGCATGAGCACGTAAAACCAGCTCACCGCTGACTTAAGCAGCGCTGGTATTGAAGTGCGGTATGGAGCACAAGCTTGCTCTACGCCCATTTCTTGTCTTTTAACGTCGGGTTTATAAAAACCTGTAATATCAGCGCTGTAGGGAAGTGAGCAGTGACAAAAACGTGCAAGTTAGCACCGCACCCCTCATAACGCAAAACTCATAATCTAGCCGATTGTTTATGACTGTCAGTTGCAAAAATGATAAAATAATTATCACGCTCACATTATACTCGAATGAGCTCCTCCACAGCCCTGCTCCACCCACCTTATTCCCTCTAAAAAGAAGCCCTGTGCGCAGCAACACCTCTGGCTCAGTGTGCATTTAAAAGAAGCAAAATAATAATAAACACAAATTAGTTACTCTAGGCTGAGAAAGCTGAGCATGCACAAGTTTTAATAATTACCACTATTACAACCAAGTGGTAATAAAGCCTGATAACTGGCACCCAGATTTTTTCACAGCACATTGGGTGCTCCCGCCACATGAGCTGAGTAATATTACCGGCATTAGCATGAATGTACACACTGAAGCATCAAAATGCTGGCTATACCTAATGCTGATACAGTAGCTTGCCTAGTGCCGCCCCGGGCAACATCCCGGTTTGCTTTTCCCTAAAAATGTCCCTGCTTGTAATACCAGATTATACTCTAATCCTAGCACAGTCTAGCAACATGTTTAACACCCCCTCTGCGCTATACTTATAATTTGTAAAACTGAGATATTTTATTAAAAAAATGCAAGATATGTTAAGAAAAAAGACCATCATTTTTCTAAGGGGTCAATCAAAGCTATTGGAAAAGTAAAGGTCAAATATCTTGTAAAAACTTGCCCAACAAGTTCTAGATGACAGGTGGCCTGCTATTTAGTGCTCCCACTCAAGCGTAATCTTCTGTAGAAGTAATGTGTTTGTGAGCATGGGTTAACACATCTTTTTCAAGTTGAAAGTAAAAGCTTTGAGTACAAGTGAAATCCGCCTTGCACTAACTTCAGGACTTTGGATATTGCTACCGCTCTTACTTCTTCTCCCCATAGACTTCACACTAACCTTGACTGGAATTATTAATATTTAACATTCCAATGTTCCTCACATACAGGAATATGTTTTTAATGTAAATTCATATTGAGATATATATATATATATGTATATACCTATACCTGTATATATAGTTGTAATCAAAATTATTCAACCCCCATTGCAAATCAGGTTTATTGTCAAAATTTACAGACTTTCAGCTATTTGCAATGAACAAATCAAACAAAAGCAATTGAAATAGCTCAACACAATGGGCCCTATTTATCAAGCTCCGTATGGAGCTTGAAAGCCCGTGCCTGAAGGCTCGCCAGAATCACCAGTTATGAAGCAGCGGTCTAAAGACAGCTGCTCCATAACCTGTCCGTCTGCTCTGAGGAGGAGGACAGACATAGTGGGAAATTAACCTGATCGAATAAGATCAGGTTGATTGACACCCGTGAATCTGCAGGGGGTGGCATTACACCAGCAGTTCACAAGAGCTGCTGGTGCAATGCTGAATGCGGAGAGCAGATTGGATCATGTCCGACAGAGGGTTGATAAATCGGCCCCAATGAATGCTTTAAGTGGTTTCCCCAAATTTAACTGAAAATGCTACTTAAAATGCAACTTTTAATGAACTCTGCAATCTCAAAATTATTCACCCCTTCATGACAAGCATCTTAAGTACTTAGTAGAGCACCCTTTTATTGTTATGACCTGCTGCAAAAGAGATGCATATCCAGACACCAGCTTATAGCTGCGTTCATGAGGAATCTTAGCCCATTCTTCATGAGCAATGGCCTCAAGTTCAGTTATGTTCTTGGGTTTGAGTGCTGCAACCACCTGCTTCAAATGCCACCACAGATTTTCTATGGGGTTCAAGCTAGGTGACTGTGATGGCCACTGTAGAATCTTCCAGGACTTCTTCTGCAACCAGACCTTGGTGGAATTTGAAGTATGCATGGGATCATTGTCCTGTTGGAAGGACGGCATGATGTTTTCTCCCAGGATTTGCTGATTCTTCAATAAATCCATCTTGCCTACCACATGCTGCAGTTTTCCAGTGCCAGAGGATGCAAAACAGCCACAGAGCATCACAGAACCACCACCATGCTTAACTTTAGGCATAGTATTATTTTCCCCATATGCTTAATTCTTCTTCCTCCAGACATACCGCTTATCCATTGGGCCAAAAAGTTCCAGTTTTGTTTCATCGCTCCACGGAACAGACTTCCACTTCATTGGCTTATTTATAGTATTTTTATCATATTGGAGCCAACTTTTCTTGTGTTTTTGGTTCAGTAGTGGTGTACGTCTTGGAGTTCTGCATGAAAACCTTCTGTGTTTAGTACGCTCCTTACTGTGCAAACTGAAACCTCAGTGCCTGTTGCCACAAAGTCTTGCTGCAGGTCTTTTGCGGTCACCTAAGGGTTTTTCTCAAACTGACTTTTCAGAAAACTAGTTGCAGCTGTTGATAGTTTCCTTTTTCTGCCCTTTCCAGGTAGTGCAACACCTGTTCTTTTAACTTTGAACTTGTAAACTATCGGCTAGATTACGAGATGTGCGTTAGGCTGGAAAAGCAGCGTTAACAGGTCCTAACGCTGCTTTTTCCCTACCGCTGCTATTACGAGTCTTGAAGGTTTAGGGGCACCGCACACTTCTTTGGCCTTACCGCAAAATGACTTACGTAAACTTCATAAAGTCTTTTTTCTATGGGACTTCCATAGCGCTCGTATTTCGAGTCTGTCCTGGGAGACCAAATAATGAGCGGTACACCCTACCCTGTCAAGAGTCCTAACGCATTTAAAAGTCAGTAGTTATGAGTATTACACCACAACGCCATAACATAAAACTCATAACTAAAGTGCTAAAAAGTACACTAACACCCATAAATTACCTATTAACCCCTAAACCGAGGCCCTCCCGTATCGCAAACACTAAAATTACATTTTTAACCCCTAATCTGCCGCTCCAGAAACTGCCACCACCTACATTATATTTATGAACCCCTAATCTGCTGCCCCCAACATCGCCGTCACCTACATTATATTTATTAACCCCTAATCTGCCGCCCCCAATGTCACCGCAACCTACCTACACTTATTAACCCCTAATCTGTCTCCCCCAAAGTCGCCTCCACTATAATAAACATATTAACCCCTAAACCGACGCACTCCTACCTCGCAAACATTAGTTAAATATCATTAACCCCTAATCTGCCGTCCCAAACATCGCCACCACCTACCTACACTTATTGACCCCTAATCTGCCGCCCACAACGCCGCTGCCACTATACTAAATTTATTAACCCCTAGTCTAACCCTAACACCCCCTAACTTAAATATAATTTAAATAAATCTAAATAAAATTACTATCATTAACTATATTTTTCCTATTTAAAACTAAATACTTACCTATAAAATAAACCCTAAGCTAGCTACAATATAACTAAGAGTTACATTGTAGCTAGCTTAGGGTTTATTTTTATTTTACAGGCAAGTTTGTATTTATTTTAACTAGGTACAATAGTTATTAAATAGTTGTTAACTATTTAATAACTACCTAGCTAAAATAAATACAAAAGTACCTGTAAAATAAAACCTAACCTAAGTTACAATAACACATAACACTACACTATAATTAAATAAATGTACTAAATTAAATACAATTACCTAAATTAAATTAAATTAGCTAAAGTACAAAAACAAACAAACACTAAATTATAGAAAATAATAAACAAATTACAGATATTTAAACTAATTACAGCTAATCTAATAGCCCTATCAAAATAAAAAAAGCCCCCCAAAATAAAAAACCCTAGCCTAAACTAAACTACCAATAGCCCTTAAAGGGGCCTTTTGCGGGGCATTGCCCCAAAGTAATCAGCTCTTTTACCTGTAAAAAAATACAAACAACCCCCCCAACACTAAAACCCACCACCCACACAAACAACCCCCCCCAAGTAAAATACTATCTAAAAAAACCTAAACTTCCCATTGCCCTGAAAAGGGCATTTGGATGGGCATTGACCTTAAAAGGGCAGTTAGCTCTTTTGCAGGCCCAAACCCTAACCTAAAAATAAAACCCACCCAATACACCCTTAAAAACACCTAACACTAACCCCCTGAAGATCGACTTACAGTTCTGAAGACCGGCCGAAGTCCTCAACGTAGCCAGGAGAAGTATTCATCCAAGCCGGGCGAAGTGGTCCTCCAGACGGGCAGAAGTCTTCATCCAGACGGCATCTTCTATCTTCATCCATCCGACACGGAGCGGGTCCATCTTCAAGACATCCGATGCGGAGCATCCTCTTCATCCGACAACTACATGACAAATGAAGGTTCCTTTAAGTCACATCATCCTATATGGCATCCCTTAGATTCCGATTGGCTGACAGAATTCTATCAGCCAATCGGAATTAAGGTAGGGTAGTCGTCGGATGAAGAGGATGCTCCACGTCGGATGTCTTGAAGATGGACCCGCTCCGCGTCGGATGGATGAAGATAGAAGATGCCGTCTGGATGAAGACTTCTGCCCAGTCTGGAGGACCACTTCGCCCGGCTTGGATGAAGACTTCTCCCGGCTTCGTTGAGGACTTCAGCCTGGTTGGATGAAAACTTCTGCCCCTTCCTTGAGGATGGATGTCCGGTCTTCAGAACTGTCGATCTTCAGGGGGTTAGTGTTAGGTGTTTTTAAGGGTGTATTGGGTGGGTTTTATTTTTAGGTTAGGGTTTGGGCCTGCAAAAGAGCTAACTGCCCTTTTAAGGGCAATGCCCATCCAAATGCCCTTTTCAGGGCAATGGGGAGCTTAGTTTTTTTAGATAGTATTTTATTTGGGGGGTTGTTTGTGCTAATTTAATTTAATTTAGGTAATTGTATTTAATTTATTAAATTTATATAATTATAGTGTAGTGTTAGGTGCTATTGTAACTTAGGTTAGGTTTTATTTTACAGGTACTTTTGTATTTATTTTAGCTAGGTAGTTATTAAATAGTTCATAACTATTTAATAACTATTGTACCAAGTTAAAATAAATACAAACTTGACTGTAAAATAAAAATAAACCCTAAGCTAAATACAATGTAACTATTAGTTATATTGTAGCTAGCTTAGGGTTTATTTTATAGGTAAGTATTTAGTTTTAAATAGGAATAATGTAGTTAATTATAGTAATTTTATTTAGATTTATTTAAATTATATTTAAGTTAGGGGTGTTAGGGTTTGGGTTAGATTTAGGTTTAGGGGTTAATACATTTAGTATAGTGGCGGCGACGTTGGGGGCGACAGATTATGGGTTAATAAGTGTAGGTAGGTGGCGGCGACATTGGGGGTGGCAGATTAGGGGTTAATAAATATAATGTAGGTTGCGGTGATGTTGGGGGCAGCAGATTAGGGGTTTATAAGTATAATATAGGTGGCGGCGGTGTCCGGAGCGGCAGATTAGGGGTTAATAAATATGATGCAGGTGTCTGGGATGTCGGGGCGGCAGATTAGGGGTTAATAAGTGTAAGATTAGGGGTGTTTAGACTCGGGGTTCATGTTAGGGTGTTAGGTGTAGACATAAATTTTATTTCCCCATAGGAATCAATGGGGCTGCGTTAGTGAGTTTTACGCTGCTTTTTTGCAGGTGCAACGTACAACCAGCTCACCGCTGACTTAAGCAGCACTGGTATTGGAGTGTAGTAATGAGCAAAATTTTGCTCAACGCTCACTTCTTGCCTTTTAACAACGGGTTTGTAAAAACTCGTAATACCAGCACTGTAGGTAAGTGAGCGGTGAGACAAAACTGCACCACATAGCCTCTAACACAAAACTCGTACTCTAGCCGTATGCTTCCAATGGTATCTTTATTAACATTCAGTGCCTTTGATATCTTTTTATATTATGTTCCTTGTTTGTGAAGGAGAATGATCTCTTCTCTTAACTTTTTGGACCATTGTTTTGACAGCCATATTTCTAACATGCAGTCAAATGTGACTTTTAACAAACCCCTAGCTATCCCCAATTTCATGTGTTCTAGCTCAAGCACAGCTGGTGCAACTAATGAAGCCCCTGATTAGTTGCATCAGGTGTGCTTGAGATAACACGTTTTGCATATTTTTGCTGTTGTAATGGATTACAACTGTATATACAGTGTATATATATATATATATATATATATATATATATATACATATATATATTTACACATATAACTAAATATATTAAACATATGCAAAATGATTATGTTATACTAGTAGTGTGCACTGCCATTCGCTCTTTATTTTAAATATTTCCAATTAAAAAATTAAACATTTGATTACAGAATATTAGGACACAGGTGATTTATAGGCAGGCAAAAAGTCCCCTGTGGACCGGTGCTAAAGTATTAAACAAAAATAGTAAATAGATATTAAGGAAAAAAAGTACTTCTAGAAGCACTCTTGCCTCGCACCTTTTAATGAAAAAATTGGAAGAACACTACTAGATGTGTTCTTCCATTATTGATAAACACACAGAAACAGTGGATTGAGGTTTAATATATAACAATAAGAAAAGAGATATTTGTAACCCTTAGGCCTCAATTGTATCACAATAATAAGGTAAAGTGAAAAATGATATTCATTACAGTGTACGTGTACCAAATAAATACTGTTACCTGAAAATGAATAGCCAAAAAACACACTAGTCCTTAGTAGAAAGTTTACCACTTGAGAGTCACCGGAAAAAGCAGTCCTGCAAAGTCCTTGATCAAGGAAAAAAAAATAATTAAACACTTAGAAATGGCAGAGCCTGAGATACATTGTCTATACAAGTGACATTAGATCTAGGAAAAAAAGTAAATTGTTTAGCGATGTTAGTTGTTAAAGGGGTATTAAACACATATTGCTATTGTGTAAAAGCAATTTAAATTGATATGGAAACTAGCAGAAAATACATGTCTGTACATAACTGATACAGCAGTAAACTTCCTCATTCTGTAATATGAACAAGCCAATGCAAGCATAAAAAAATTATCTGCCAAAGAACATTTGTAATTAATTTAAAATAGCAACCTTCAGATGCAACAAAAACACAAATAAATACATTCTGCAATCTTAGTTGGCTACATTTACAGTCAGTGATACACTATAGTCATTTGCAACAATAACACTTGAAGGATATACACTGTTTGGTAATATGCATAAAAAAAAAAAAATACTAAGGGCCAGATTACAAGTGAAGCGCTTATTAACGCTTCCGTTTGAGCGTTAATTGTGATTAAAGGGACAGTCAACACCATAATTTTTGTTTTAAAAGATAGATAATCCCTTAATTACCCATTCCCCAGTTTTGCATAACCAACACAGTTATAATAATACACATTTTACCTCTGTAATTACCTTGTATCAAAGCATCTGCACACTGCCCCCTTTTTTCAGTTCTTTTGACAGACTTGCATTTTAGTCAATCAGTGCTCAGTCCTCGGTAAATTCACGTGCATGAGCTCAAAATGCATTCAGCTGAGAGGCGACGTTCAAGGTCTAAGAAATTAGCAAATGAACCTCCTAGGTTTAGCTTTCAACTAAGAATACCAAGAGAACAAAGCAAAATTAATGATAAAAGTAAATTGGAAAGTTGTTTAAAATGACATGCCCTATTTGAATCATGAAAGTTTTTTTTGGCTTGACTGTCCCTTTAATCTTTTTGCACTCATCAGTTTGCACTCGTATTATGAGTTGAAAGTAACTGTTTTTGCTCTTGCGCTATTTATTTATTTATAAAATATTTTATCAGGAAGGATACATTGAGATTTCTCTTGTTTTCAAGTATGTCCTGGGTCCACAAAACATTGCATTGATACAATAGGGTGCAATAAAATACAAAAACAATCGCCTAGATTACGAGTTCTGCGTTAGCCTTAAAAAGCAGTGTTATGGGGTCCTAACGCTGCTTTTTATCTAACGCTGGTATTACGAGTCTGACAGGTACAGGTGTACCGCTCACTTTTCTTCCGCGACTCGAGGCTACCGCAAATCCCCTTACATCAATTGCGTATCCTATCTTTTCTATGGGATTTGCCTAACGCCGGTATTACGAGTCTTGGAAGAAGTGAGCGGTAGAGCCTCTACCTCCAAGACTCCAACCACAAAAAAAAGTCAGTAGTTAAGAGTTTTATGGGCTAATGCCAGAACATAAAACTCTTAACTAAAGTGCTACAATGTACACTAACACCCATAAACTACCTATGAACCCCTAAACCGAGGCCCCCCCACATCGCAAACCCTATAATAATTTTTTTTAACCCCTAATCTTCCGATCGGACATCGCCAACACCTACATTATCCCTATGAACCCCTAATCTGCTGTCCCTAACATCGCTGACACCTATATTATATTTATTACCCCCTAATCTGCCCCCCAACCTCGCCGCCACCTACCTACACTTATTAACCCCTAATCTGCCAACCGGACATCGCTACCACTATAATAAATGTATTAACCCCTAAACCGCCGCACTCCCGCCTCGCAAACACTATAATTAGGGTTGCACCGATACCGATACTAGTATCGGTATCGGTACCGATACCAAGTACTTACATGAGTACTTGTACTCGTGCAAATGCGCCGATACTTAAACCGATACATCCACTTACTACCCATATGCTATCTTGTGGTGTTTTTTTCAAACTGCATATTCCCATTTCATTTAAAGCTGTAGTGGAGACTAAACTAAAAATTGTTTACTACTGTTCTGCCAATACAAATTGCTCTTATTTGTATTATTGTAGGAGAGATCACTGTACTGAGTTCAGACAAACCCCTGAAGTACTGGGCAGTTAATAAACTGAGATTTCCAGCTCTGGCTAAAATGGCCCAAAAATATCTTTCTGTCCCATGCAGTAGTGTGGAAAGTTGAACCTCCTTACTGATAGCAAAAACAGACTTATAGCTGAACATGCAGAGATGCTTCTGTTCTGTTCCTTAAAAAGAACTTGCCACTAACTTTTGAAAAATTATTCTAATTGCTAGATTGCCTTTTATACTGCTAGTTCTCATCTTGCACAATTATATTCAAAAAATACTGTACTCTGAGGAACATCTTAGCTTATATAATTGCAGGAAGAGCACTCATAGGAAAAATTAAGTTAACCCCAATGAACACTCATGCTGCAATTATAGGCCTAGATTTAGATTACATTTGATTGGTAAACTTTACCAATGCTCTGTTCACATTTCCAACTCCATAGCCTTTAATGTGTAATGAGAGCATTGGTAAAGCTTACCAGTCAAATGTAATCTAGCCCATAGAGTTGTTCACCATGATTAAACAGTATTCTTTTTTATTTGTTACTGTATGGCACTTTTGGTTGGTTGCAATTTTATATTTGTTATTTATTGTTGTGAATATATTTTATTGTAATATTTTTATTTCTAAACATGGTCTGTGAACTTTGTGACAAATAGAAACCTGTTTTATTATTTCATAATGTCTTTTGAGCTACAGTCCTTCATAATTATAAAGAAGGAATCTTAAATAATTAGTCTGTATTGTGCTTGGTAAACTGTCATCGGTACTTGTACTCGGTCTTAAAAAAATGGTATCGGTGCAACCCTAACTATAATACATTTTATTAACCCCTAATCTGCCCCCCCAACCTCGCCGCCACCTACCTACACTTATTAACCCCTAATCTCCCACCTCCAATGTCGCCGCTACTATAATAAAGCTATTAACCCCTAAGTCTTAAGTCTAAACCTAACCCTATTAAACCCTAATTCTTAAATCTAAACCTAACCCTAACACCCCCTAAATTAAATATAATTTAAATAAAACAAACTAAAATTACTATCATTAAATAAATTAATTTAAAAATAAATACCTATAAAATAAACCCTAATATAGCTACAATATAACTAATAATTACATTGTAGCTATTTTAGGGTTTATATTTATTTTACAGGGAACGTTGTATTTATTTTAACTAGGTGCAATAGCTATTAAATAGATAATAACTATTTAATAGCTACCTAGTTAAAATAATTACAAAATTACCTGTAAAATAAATCCTAACCTAAGTTACAAATGCACCTAACATTACACTATCAATAAATTAATTAAATAAATTAAATACAATTATCTAAAATAAAATACAATTAAATAAACGAAAATATAGTACAAAAACAAACACTAAATTACAAAAAATAAAAAAATATTACAAGAATTTTAAGCTAATTACACCTAATCTAAGCCCCCTAATAAAATAAAAAAGCCCCCCAAAATAATAAAATTCCCTATCCTATACTAAATTACAAAAGTAATCAACTCTATTACCAGCCCTTAAAAGGGCTTTTTGCGGGGCATTGCCCCAAAGTAATCAGCTCTTTTACCTATAAAAAAAACATATAATCCCCCCCCCAACATTACAACCCACTACCCACACACCCCTACTCTAAAACCACCCGATCCCCCCTTAAAAAACCTAACACTACCCCCCTGAAGATCACCCTACCTTGAGCCGTGTTCAGCCAGCCGGCCACCGATGGAACAGAAGAGGACATCCGGACCGGCAGAAGTCTTCATCCTATCCAGGCAGAAGAGGACATCCGGACCGGCAGACATCTTCATCCAGGCTGCATCTTCTATCTTCATTCTTCCGGAGCGGAGCGATCTTCTATCCAGCCGACGCGGAGCCATCCTCTTCTTCCGACGGACTAACGATGAATGAAGGTTCCTTTAAATGACGTCATCCAAGATGGCGTCCCTCGAATTCTGATTGGCTGATAGGATACTATCAGCCAATCGGAATTAAGGTAGGAAAAATCTGATTGGTTGATTTAATCAGCCAATCAGATTGAAGTTCAATCCGATTGGCTGATTGGATGAGCTAATAGAATGTGAGGTAAATAATACACAATATATGCAAAATTTAACATAGAACAGGTAGGAAATATAGAATGAACCATGACAGGTGCATTCTGTTTTGAGATATGTAGAGAGGGATCTCTTAAAGGATTTTAGGCTTGGGGAAGGTTTGAAAGTGTGCGGGAGGTTGTTCCATAAGGTGAGTTTGCGGTGCATGTGCATATACTACATCTCCATAATCAATGATTGGCATCAGCATTTGCTGTACAATCTTTTCCTTTACTATAGGACTGTAGGGTTTGTTTCTGTACAGGGCACCTAGTTTTGGGTAAAGTTTAGATGCAATTTTTTTCTATGTGGAGGCAAAAAGATAGATTGGGATCTAACAACATACCCAAGTATTTGAAAGAGTGGACTGCGGTCAGTGTGCAATTTTATTTTGTTTTGATGCATAGATGGGAATTTTGTAGTTTATGTAATTTAGGTCCCATTCTAAAGATCATTGTGACAGTTTTGTCAGTGTTTAGGAAGAGTTTGTTTTTTAAAATCCACTTTTCTACCTCTGTGAACTGGTCTTGGAACATTGCTTCAAGCTGTGGTAGATCGGATTTGCTTGCATAGATAACTGTGTCAACTGCGTACATGTGTACAGTTGAGGATTTGAAGACATTAGGCAGATCATTTATAAATAATGTGAATAGTAGGGGGCCAAGAATGGAACCTTGGGAAATAACTACACGTGACTGGGAGAGGGAGGGAGTCGCTGTCAGAAATGGAGACATATTGTGATCGATCTGATACATATGATCAAAAGCAGGTTAGCGGATGATCACCAATACCTGAGTTTTTTAGTTTGTGCAGTAGAATGTTGTGGTCTACTGTGTCAAAGGCCTTTGCAAAATCAAGGAAAATAGCTCCAGTTAGGTCTCCTTGTTCAATGCTATCCCGACGAGCGCAAAAAGACAAACTTAAAATATTGCGTGCACGTTAATATATTCCCCCCATTGAAGTCAAACCCAATCTCATATTCTCATTTGCGCTAACCTGACATGAAAATATCAATATTTCACATTCCAATGTTCTGCCTATTGCAGAATATGTTCTATTTATTCATAAATATATATTTCTATATACTGTATAACTGATGGTATTTTGGTACAATATATACACACACATATATATATATATATATATATATATATATATATATATATATATATATATATATATATATATATATATATATAACACACAGAGAAAACCCAGCACTCACTTACAAGCTCTCAGCTAAGATTTAAAAGCAAAAATGGAAAGGTTAGTCACCGCATCTGGCCAAATGGGACAAGCTCAGGTACCACGTCAAGGTCCTCTCCAATACCTGAGACCCTAAAACAGCCACACAATGCAAGCTTTCAAATCCAAACAAACTGAAAACAAAAAAAGGGTGCACAGGAATATGTAATCACCCTAGACATATACAAAACACGGAAGGGAACTGCACTCTCATACCGGACCGGGTACACATCCAATGACCCTGCAACATGCTCAGCCCTGGGTGCCACTGGCACTCACAGGAAGCTGTGCTGTCCCCAGAGCCACAAGCAGTTAACCCCAGACAGGTCTGGGTGCAAGAACCATAGGGAAAATTACAAAACAAATTAATACAACACACAGAGAAAACCCAGCACTCACTTACAAGCTCTCAGCTAAGATTTAAAAGCAAAAATGGAAAGGTTAGTCACCGCATCTGGCCAAATGGGACAAGCTCAGGTACCACGTCAAGGTCCTCTCCAATACCTGAGACCCTAAAACAGCCACACAATGCAAGCTTTCAAATCCAAACAAACTGAAAACAAAAAAAGGGTGCACAGGAATATGTAATCACCCTAGACATATACAAAACACGGAAGGGAACTGCACTCTCATACCGGACCGGGTACACATCCAATGACCCTGCAACATGCTCAGCCCTGGGTGCCACTGGCACTCACAGGAAGCTGTGCTGTCCCCAGAGCCACAAGCAGTTAACCCCAGACAGGTCTGGGTGCAAGAACCATAGGGAAAATTACAAAACAAATTAATACAACACACAGAGAAAACCCAGCACTCACTTACAAGCTCTCAGCTAAGATTTAAAAGTAAAAATGGAAAGGTTAGTCACCGCATCTGGCCAAATGGGACAAGCTCAGGTACCACGTCAAGGTCCTCTCCAATACCTGAGACCCTAAAACAGCCACACAATGCAAGCTTTCAAATCCAAACAAACTGAAAACAAAAAAAGGGTGCACAGGAATATGTAATCACCCTAGACATATACAAAACACGGAAGGGAACTGCACTCTCATACCGGACCGGGTACACATCCAATGACCCTGCAACATGCTCAGCCCTGGGTGCCACTGGCACTCACAGGAAGCTGTGCTGTCCCCAGAGCCACAAGCAGTTAACCCCAGACAGGTCTGGGTGCAAGAACCATAGGGAAAATTACAAAACAAATTAATACAACACACAGAGAAAACCCAGCACTCACTTACAAGCTCTCAGCTAAGATTTAAAAGCAAAAATGGAAAGGTTAGTCACCGCATCTGGCCAAATGGGACAAGCTCAGGTACCACGTCAAGGTCCTCTCCAATACCTGAAACCCTAAAACAGCCACACAATGCAAGCTTTCAAATCCAAACAAACTGAAAACAAAAAAAGGGTGCACAGGAATATGTAATCACCCTAGACATATACAAAACACGGAAGGGAACTGCACTCTCATACCGGACCGGGTACACATCCAATGACCCTGCAACATGCTCAGCCCTGGGTGCCACTGGCACTCACAGGAAGCTGTGCTGTCCCCAGAGCCACAAGCAGTTAACCCCAGACAGGTCTGGGTGCAAGAACCATAGGGAAAATTACAAAACAAATTAATACAACACACAGAGAAAACCCAGCACTCACTTACAAGCTCTCAGCTAAGATTTAAAAGCAAAAATGGAAAGGTTAGTCACCGCATCTGGCCAAATGGGACAAGCTCAGGTACCACGTCAAGGTCCTCTCCAATACCTGAGACCCTAAAACAGCCACACAATGCAAGCTTTCAAATCCAAACAAACTGAAAACAAAAAAAGGGTGCACAGGAATATGTAATCACCCTAGACATATACAAAACACGGAAGGGAACTGCACTCTCATACCGGACCGGGTACACATCCAATGACCCTGCAACATGCAACAGGGGATATTGGCGACACATCCGTTTGCAAATAAACAACACATTTTTAAATGCTGCAAAAAAATGCCTGCAAAAACATCTATTCTTTTAAATAAAATTGTGATCTTAGTCACACAATATGGCCATATTCTGCTTAGCCAGTCACCAACTTACAAGGTGTCCCAATATTGACTGGTCCAAACACTACAGTCCTACGAATTTATGGGCTGAATCATTCCTGCATAAGCAGAATATGCATAAGCAGAATATGGCCATATTGTGTGACTAAGATGCCAATTTTATTTAAAAGAATAGATGTTTTTGCCGGCAATTTTTTGCAGCATTTAAAAATGTGTTGTTTATTTGCAAATGGATGTGCTCCAATACTCCTTGTTTGTGTAACTACTTGGTCACATTGGCAGCACTCTCAAAGATGTGTATATAAACTTTTTGTAAGGTGTGCTAAACCAAACTTTGTATTTGTGTGAGTGTGTGTGTGTATATATATATATATATATATATATATATATACATTTATATATATATGGCTGTGTTTTTAATGTGTCAATAAAACACCTGTTTTTTATGCAACTTGCTACTTTGCCTCTTTGGACTTCCTTTGCTTTTTAATCTCCTAACATTTGGAGGTGGGATCAGTGAAGCGGATCCCCAAGGGTTACAATTTCATCACTCATCATATAGGGACTGAGACCTGGTTCCTGGGAGCTTGAGAGGAGAGTTTTACCGGACAACTCTAAGGTTCCGGTCTGCCCAGCCTGCACCACATCTTGGTGCTTCACAAAACGTGAGTGTATCAGAGTTTGAATTATCTTCCTGACATATCACATATAATTATGCTATGTGGTGCCTTCTCTATCTTCTTATATTATATATATATATATATAAATAAATATTCAAAAATTGTGGAAGAAAAACAAAAAACCAGAACCTATCTTTATACAAAGACACAGGAATTTTTTCTCTGGTAAAATTATGTATATGTATACCGAATGACTCAGGGTCAGCTGAAATCAGACGTGGTGCAGACCCCTCAAAATTTTTTATTTAATCCAGTACTTTATAGATAAGAGAAAATGGTAGAGCTATATGAGATACCATAACTAAAGTAGGGGATTTCAGCACTCAATTTTATAACCCATTTAATCTAATTTCTTAGAAATGTAAGACTGCAGAACAGCACAAAATCCAAAAAATGAACTGCACATGCACAGACTTAACCACATGCAAACAGTTTATTGCAAAAAATTACTAACAAAAAAAGCTAGAAATTACTTATTATCTCTAGAATACACCACTGCAGTGGATTGTAAATAAAGCATATCAAACATATTGGTAAGTCATCACAGATATATGAAAACATATGCAGCAAGCAAAGGTTGGAAACATGCAATTTATAAAATTTATAAATTCCTAACTGACAATTGTACTTGAGTAAACATTCATAAAAGTTCCTCTATGATGAATAGAGAACAAAGTCCTTTTTACAGACCATATAAGTCCTTGATAGAGGAAATCAGATGTTTCAGTTAGTAGCAATTTGTATCAACTTTGTAATCCAACTGAATGAACCATTTTGCAAACATATGTTCAATGATTTATGTTAACCGAGGTAAAAGCGTCCTCTATTGTTAACTAAAACTTGAAACTTGTACAGCTTGATAGCAGATAAATCATCTCTCAGTGGTGAAAAACAGATATAATGAAACAGACCTGTGTATAAGTATCGCAGCAACATCCGAGAAGTCACAGGGCTATTAGCAAACGGACCGGGACATGAGCCTCCGACATCCTTATCTCACCTCTCACAACCGCGTCTCCCTGCTCACTGGGGACACAAACTTGCAGGTGAATTCTTTGCCTCTGTGCATAAACCGTATCCAAGCGGTTTATAGGAACCACTTGATTACCGCAAGATCCAGGCTTGCTTCTTCAGTTAGAGTTTGAATTTCCCTGGCAGGCTCAGGCCAACTGCTTGTTTCACAGGTGCAATGATAGCTGCTTTTTAGAAAGGTTGACGTGCGTTTCGCCCCATAATGCTGAGCGAAACAGGGGCCTCGTCAGGACTGTCAATCTCCTCCAATTTTCGGCTTTTATTGCAACACCATTGAAATGGAAGGTGTTATCTTAGCCAATCAAAATAGCTATTTATACACACCCCTTTAAAATCTTAGACCGAACAATCCAGTCTATCTTAAAGATTAATTCAATGGTTACCAATATATAAATTGATACAATTTGGCCTACAATATTGTGAAGAAACATTTTTGTTTAGCAACTTACTTACAAGAAACATTGATTGCATGCGAAAAAATCTAATGCACGTTGCAGCTCAACCAAACTTTATTTCACTGGTTATCTATACCTAGACAAATGGACTTTACATAAATCCCAAATTTACTTGAATTCTACAAATCTGGAATAGTCTTAAAACTTTTAGAATAGTTACAAAGGTTACTGTGGAGGTCAATTTTGACATAAAGACCCATAGCTTTGAAACAAACTAAAGAGAAAATAAAGATTATAATTAATAAGATTTTTCTAAAAATAACTAATAGTGTTGCAGCTTCTGAAGAGGGCACACTCATTTATGTTTTATCTATTTACAAAAGAAATGGAGATCTGAATCTCCAGGTTTGTAAGTCATTCTGTGAACCTTTAATTTTATTTTAAAAAAGATGCATATTCAATCCTTTCGTTTAAACCAAAAGGTGACACCGTATTTAACATAAAGGTCCATCTTGCTTCTTTTTTAATAAACAATTATCCTCATCTCCACCTCTTCCATTTGTTATTCCTCTATCAATCCCTACAAATTTTAAAGAAACAGTACTTCTATTATGAGCCTCCTTAAAATGACGAGCTACACTTGTATCCCTCCCGTAGAGGATGTCATCTCTGTGCTCCTGTACCCTGTCCTTGAATAAACGTTTTGTTTTACCAACATAGAACAGGGGACAGGAGCACACCAAAAGATAAACAACTCCCACTGAGTTACAATTTGAAAAGCATCTGATAGTATACTTTTTACCTGTATTGGCTGAAAATGTTTTGCTTTTAAGCAAATAGGGACAATAGACACAATGCCCACAAGGAAAGCTTCCTTTCACTTGTTGTTTAGTTAACCAGTTTGTAACTGGTTCAGACCGAAAAAATCTGCTTCTAACTAACTTATCTTTAAGATTAGGAGATTTTTTTGCGGTCAATAGTGGTCTATTTCTTACTTTATCTGCAATTTTGTCATCTAGGGTTAGTAAATGCCAATTTTGAGATAGAATATTTCTAAAACTTTGCCATTGGCAATTAAATGTAGTAATAAATCTGATATTGTTCTCAGATTTTGTTTCTTTTTGAGTATATAGGAGGTCTTGACGGTTTAACTTACTTACTTTGTTTAGAGTTTTTTAACAAGGTTATGAGAATAACCTCTTTCAATGAAGCGTTTACACATTTTCTCAGCATGGTAGTTGAATTTAGTATTTGAAGAACAGTTTCTTTTTAATCTCAACAGTTGACCATATGGAATGCCTTTTTTCAAGGGCTCTGGATGCCCACTCGAGGCTTCCAACAAATTATTGGTTGCCGTATCTTTACGAAAATTTTCAGTTGAAATACGGCTACCTTCCTTTTTGATACAGATGTCTAAAAAGGGTAATTCCTTATTACTATAGGAATAGGTAAGAAAAATGTTACGATCATTCTTATTTAACTCAGAAATGAAGTCATGTAGGCAGGTCAGGGGGCCATCCCATAGAATAAAAATGTCATCCACAAACCTAATCCATAGAGACACATGGGAGTCAAAAGTCTTACTATGTTGATCAAAGACATCCAACTCCCATGCTCCCAAATGGAGACACGCATAAGTTGGCGCACATACTGCACCCATAGCTGTCCCCCTGATCTGCCTATATACTGAGTTATCAAACTGAAAAACATTATTCTCAAGAACGAAATGTAGGAGTTTTATGACAAAGGCCGTATGCATTTCACTGCTTGATCCCCTACTTTCTAAAAAAAGTTTACAAGCACTAATTCCTTTCTCATGTGGTATAGATGAATAAAGACTTTCTACATCTAAAGAGACTAGGATAGTGTTTGGGGAAACAGTTAAGTCGTCTAATTTCCTCAAAAGGTCTGGAGTGTCTTTTACATAAGAGGGGAGAGATAGGAGGTAGGGTCTTAAAAAGAAGTCAACATATTGTCCAATGTGTTCGCTGATGCCGCCAATCCCAGACACAATGGGTCGCCCTGTGGGATGTGTCTTACTTTTGTGAATTTTAGGGATAATATAAAATGTTGGCATAACCGGACACACTGGATTCATAAATTTGAACTCATCTGGAGAGATTAGACCTTCCATCTTGGCCTCTTGTAAGATTCTACTTAATTTTGACTTCATTTGATTGATAGGATTTATAGGGAGTTTCTCATATTGCAATTTATCTGATAACTGTCTTTTAACTTCGTTTAGGTAAAAAGACTCATCTAATAGAACCAGATTTCCGCCCTTATCGGCTGGCTTCAAAATAACCCCTTTTGCAGAATTCAGCTCCTTTAAAGCTTGTCTTTGTTTTGCTGTTAGATTATCTGCCCATATCCAATCATCTGGCAATTTATGAATTTGTTTTTCAACAGCTTTTACAAACAGTGACACTGCTGGAACTTGTGCTATAGAGGGCATGAAAGTAGATTTCAATTTAAAATTGTTTCTAAAAGTAGGGTTAGATCCAATAATGGCCTCACTCTCTTCATTTTCTGACAAGAATGATGTTAATATCTTTAAAGTTTCCTCATCCTTTTGTTGCTCAGAATGCTGGGACATAGTGTAATGTAACACTATTTTTCTGGCAAAAAGGTGAAGGTCCTTAATTAGATCAAACTTATTTAATTTGTTTGTGGGACAAAAGGATAAACCTTTCTTTAACACTTCAATATGAGTCAAATTTAGCCTAAACGAAGAAAGATTAATTATCTGCAATTCATCTGTAACTGTATTTGGAACTAATAACCCTGATAGGGTCTTCTGCGTGGTCTCCCTCTGCTCCTGTACCCTTGTCTCAAATTCTCTCCTCTCCCTCTCTGATTTAGTTGGGGATACCTCCGTTCTACTAGATTCAAATTTCTGTTCTCTCCACCTCTTCCTCCCACCCCTCC
Organism: Bombina bombina; assembly: GCF_027579735.1. Taxonomy (NCBI): domain Eukaryota; kingdom Metazoa; phylum Chordata; class Amphibia; order Anura; family Bombinatoridae; genus Bombina; species Bombina bombina. The sequence goes on from NC_069503.1 coordinate 914,620,341, forward strand.
TCCTTCTCCTCCTCTTTGTTCCAAACCCTGAGACCCAGGTGTTCCATCGTTTTTTGACGCCCTTTCTGAATCAGTTTCAATATCAGACATATCAGTACCTGAATCATATGATCCTCTATCAAACTTGTAGACATAAACCTTTTTGTTCACATAGTCTTCTTGATCTCTGTGTAATTTTCTACATTTCCTCAACTTAATATCTGCTTGCAACTTTGAAATATGAGTTTTCATTTCCTCATTCAGTTTGCCAAAATTAGGGTCACTATCAAATTTATTTACCACCTCCAAAGCTTTCTCAACATCATCTTTCAGTTTTTCTAGTCTCTTATCATTCCTTTTTATAAGCATTTCAATCATACTTAGGGCACATGTTGATAATTTCTCATTCTTCCACAATTTTTGAATATTTATTTGTATTAAGGAGTAAGAAAGAGGATTCTATATATACTCCATTCAGTGGAATAGAGAAACTGTAAACAACTAAGATTGTTATATATTAACCCATTTATGTATTGACTGTGGCGGAGCATAGAATCCATCCAAACATGGCCTTTACCCTTTCAGATGAACTATGGGAAGCTGAGCTAAAAGAATCCCTAACTAACACTAATTTAGAGAGCAGTGATTTGGAAACAAATGTGTTTAATGCTTTTAAGAAATATAAGAACTGTGTTGCAAAACAAGTAAAAGTTAGGGCTGAAAATTCTAGCTTAGCTAACTATGTTGAAAAAAAGATTGTGCCTAGAGGTCTACGGTTATTCTTAGACCCAGGCTTCAATGCAAGAGAGGAAGAAGGTGGCTTGGAGTTCCTGGATGAATGGAATGAGAAATTATCAACATGTGCCCTAAGTATGATTGAAATGCTTATAAAAAGGAATGATAAGAGACTAGAAAAACTGAAAGATGATGTTGAGAAAGCTTTGGAGGTGGTAAATAAATTTGATAGTGACCCTAATTTTGGCAAAGGTTTATGTCTACAAGTTTGATAGAGGATCATATGATTCAGGTACTGATATGTCTGATATTGAAACTGATTCAGAAAGGGCGTCAAAAAACGATGGAACACCTGGGTCTCAGGGTTTGGAACAAAGAGGAGGAGAAGGAGGAGGGGTGGGAGGAAGAGGTGGAGAGAACAGAAATTTGAATCTAGTAGAACGGAGGTATCCCCAACTAAATCAGAGAGGGAGAGGAGAGAATTTGAGACAAGGGTACAGGAGCAGAGGGAGACCACGCAGAAGACCCTATCAGGGTTATTAGTTCCAAATACAGTTACAGATGAATTGCAGATAATTAATCTTTCTTCATTTAGGCTAAATTTGACTCATATTGAAGTGTTAAAGAAAGGTTTATCCTTTTGTCCCACAAACAAATTAAATAAGTTTGATCTAATTAAGGACCTTCACCTTTTTGCCAGAAAAATAGTGTTACATTACACTATGTCCCAGCATTCTGAGCAACAAAAGGATGAGGAAACTTTAAAGATATTAACATCATTCTTGTCAGAAAATGAAGAGAGTGAGGCCATTATTGGATCTAACCCTACTTTTAGAACCAATTTTAAATTGAAATCTACTTTCATGCCCTCTATAGCACAAGTTCCAGCAGTGTCACTGTTTGTAAAAGCTGTTGAAAAACAAATTCATAAATTGCCAGATGATTGGATATGGGCAGATAATCTAACAGCAAAACAAAGACAAGCTTTAAAGGAGCTGAATTCTGCAAAAGGGGTTATTTTGAAGCCAGCCGATAAGGGCGGAAATCTGGTTCTATTAGATGAGTCTTTTTACCTAAACGAAGTTAAAAGACAGTTATCAGATAAATTGCAATATGTGAAACTCCCTAGAAATCCTATCAATCAAATGAAGTCAAAATTAAGTAGAATCTTACAAGAGGCCAAGATGGAAGGTCTAATCTCTCCAGATGAGTTCAAATTTATGAATCCAGTGTGTCCGGTTATGCCAACATTTTATATTATCCCTAAAATTCACAAAAGTAAGACACATCCCACAGGGCGACCCATTGTGTCTGGGATTGGCGGCATCAGCGAACACATTGGACAATATGTTGACTTCTTTTTAAGACCCTACCTCCTATCTCTCCCCTCTTATGTAAAAGACACTCCAGACCTTTTGAGGAAATTAGACGACTTAACTGTTTCCCCAAACACTATCCTAGTCTCTTTAGATGTAGAAAGTCTTTATTCATCTATACCACATGAGAAAGGAATTAGTACTTGTAAACTTTTTTTAGAAAGTAGGGGATCAAGCAGTGACATGCATACGGCCTTTGTCATAAAACTCCTACATTTCATTCTTGAGATTAATGTTTTTCAGTTTGATAACTCAGTATATAGGCAGATCAGGGGGACAGCTATGGGTGCAGTATGTGCGCCAACTTATGCGTGTCTCCATTTGGGAGCATGGGAGTTGGATGTCTTTGATCAACATAGTAAGACTTTTGACTCCCATGTGTCTCTATGGATTAGGTTTGTGGATGACATTTTTATTCTATGGGATGGCCCCCTGACCTGCCTACATGACTTCATTTCTGAGTTAAATAAGAATGATCGTAACATTTTTCTTACCTATTCCTATAGTAATAAGGAATTACCCTTTTTAGACATCTGTATCAAAAAGGAAGGTAGCCGTATTTCAACTGAAAATTTTCGTAAAGATACGGCAACCAATAATTTGTTGGAAGCCTCGAGTGGGCATCCAGAGCCCTTGAAGAAAGGCATTCCATATGGTCAACTGTTGAGATTAAAAAGAAACTGTTCTTCAAATACTAAATTCAACTACCATGCTGAGAAAATGTGTAAACGCTTCATTGAAAGAGGTTATTCTCATAACCTGGTTAAAAAAACTCTAAACAAAGTAAGTAAGTTAAACCGTCAAGACCTCCTATATACTCAAAAAGAAACAAAATCTGAGAACAATATCAGATTTATTACTACATTTAATTGCCAATGGCAAAGTGTTAGAAATATTCTATTTCAAAATTGGCATTTACTAACCCTAGATGACAAAATTGCAGATAAAGTAGGAAATAGACCACTATTGACCGCAAAAAAATCTCCTAATCTTAAAGATAAGTTAGTTAGAAGCAGATTTGTTCGGTCTGAACCAGTTACAAACTGGTTAACTAAACAACAAGTGAAAGGAAGCTTTCCTTGTGGGCATTGTGTCTATTGTCCCTATTTGCTTAAAAGCAAAACATTTTCAGCCAATACAGGTAAAAATTATACTATCAGATGCTTTTCAAATTGTAACTCAGTGGGAGTTGTTTATCTTTTGGGGTGCTCCTGTCCCCTGTTCTATGTTGGTAAAACAAAACGTTTATTCAAGGACAGGGTACAGGAGCACAGAGATGACATCCTCTACGGGAGGGATACAAGTGTAGCTCGTCATTTTAAGGAGGCTCATAATAGAAGTACTGTTTCTTTAAAATTTGTAGGGATTGATAGAGGAATAACAAATGGAAGAGTTGGAGATGAGGATAATTGTTTATTAAAAAAGGAAGCAAGATGGACCTTTATGTTAAATACGGTGTCACCTTTTGGTTTAAACGAAAGGATTGAATATGCATCTTTTTTAAAATAAAATTAAAGGTTCACAGAATGACTTACAAACCTGGAGATTCAGATCTCCATTTCTTTTGTAAATAGATAAAACATAAA